>NC_084549.2:70000000-70007500 GCF_033978685.3 Nerophis lumbriciformis | reverse complement strand
CTAGCAACCAGCGACATCTAGACCAGGGTGATTCAAACTGTAACAGGGTTCAGAAAAGAAATTGAATGATGAAAGATAGGTGGTGGTCGGAGGGGCCGTTGGCGCAAATTGCAGCCACGCTTCCGTCAGTCTACCCCAGGGCAGCTGTGGCTATGAAAGTAGCTTACCACCACCAGGTGTGAATGATTGATGGGTTCTACATGTAAAGCGACTTTGGGTACTTAGAAAAGCGCTATATAAATCCCAGTTATTATTATTATTATTATTATTAAAGCAACCAATTTACACACAAAAAAAAAAGTAACCAAGTCTGCCTAGCAACCAGCGACGGACATCTTGACCAGGGTGATTCAAACTGTACAGGGTTCAGAAAGCAAACAATTTTTGAAAAAAAGAAGAAAAAAAACAAAATCAACCAAGTCTGCCTAGCAACCAGCGATGTTTTGACCAAGGTCATTCAAATTTTAACAGGGTTCAGAAAGCAACCATTTTACAAAAAAAATTAAATAAAAAGAAACCAAGTCTGCCTAGCAACCAGCGACATCTTGACCAGGGTGATTCAAACTGTAACAGGGTTCAGAATTCAGAAAGCAACCAATTAAAAAAATAAAATAAAATAAAAAAGCAACCAAGTCTGCCTAGCAACTGGCGACAGACGTCTTGACCAGGGTGATTCAAACTGTAACAGGATTCAGAAAGCAACCAATTTACAAAAAATGTTTTTAAATTTAAAAAAAAGTAACCAAGTCTGCCTAGCAACCAGCGATGTTTTGACCAGGGTCATTCAAATTGAAACAGGGTTCAGAAAGCAACCAATTTAAGAAAAAAAAATAAAATAAAAAGAAACCAAGTCTGCCTAGCAACCAGCGACATCTTGACTAAGGTGATTCTAACTGTAACAGGGTTCAAAAAGCAACCAATTTACAAAAAAAAAAAAAAAAGTAACCAGGTCTTCCTAGCAACCAGCGACATCTTGACTAGAGTGATTCTAACTGTAACAGGGTTCAGAAAGCAACCAATTTACAAAAAAAAGAAAAAAAAGTAACCAGGTCTTCCTAGCAACCAGCGACATCTTGACTAGAGTGATTCTAACTGTAACAGGGTTCAGAAAGCAACCAAATAAAAAAAATTAAATAAAAAAAAGTAACCAAGTCTGCCTAGCAACCAGTGATGTCTTGACCAAGGTGATTCAAACTGTAACAGGATTCAGAAAGCAACCAATTTACAAATAAAAATTAAATAAAAAGTAACCAAGTCTGCCTAGCAACCTGCGACATCTTGACCAGGGTGATTCAAACTGTAACAGGGTTCAGAAAGCAAACAATTTAGAAAAAAAAAAAAGCAACCAAGTCTGCCTAGCAACCAGCGACATCTAGACCAGGGTGATTCAAACTGTAACAGGGTTCAGAAAGCAAACAATTTAGAAAAAAAAAAAAGCAACCAAGTCTGCCTAGCAACCAGCGACATCTAGACCAGGGTGATTCAAACTGTAACAGGGTTCAGAAAAGAAATTGAATGATGAATGATAGGTGGTGGTCGGAGGGGCCGTTGGCGCAAATTGCAGCCACGCTTCCGTCAGTCTACCCCAGGGCAGCTGTGGCTATGAAAGTAGCTTACCACCACCAGGTGTGAATGATTGATGGGTTCTACATGTAAAGCGACTTTGGGTACTTAGAAAAGTGCTATATAAATCCCAGTTATTATTATTATTATTATTATTATTAAAGCAACCAATTTACACAAAAAAGAAAAAAGTAACCAAGTCTGCCTAGCAACCAGCGACGGACATCTTGACCAGGGTGATTCAAACTGTACAGGGTTCAGAAAGCAAACAATTTTTGAAAAAATAAAAAAACAAAAGCAACCAAGTCTGCCTAGCAACCAGCGATGTTTTGACCAAGGTCATTCAAATTGTAACAGGGTTCAGAAAGCAACCAATTTACAAAAAAAATTAAATAAAAAGAAACCAAGTCTGCCTAGCAACCAGCGACATCTTGACCAGGGTGATTCAAACTGTAACAGGGTTCAGAAAGCAAACAATTTAGAAAAAAACAACAACAACCAAGTCTGCCTAGCAACCAGCGACATCTAGACCAGGGTGATTCAAACGTTAACAGGGTTCAGAAAGCAACCAATTAAAAAAAAAAGTATCCATGTCTGCCTAGCAACCAGCGACATCTTGACCAAGGTGATTCAAACTGTAACAGGGTTCAGAAAGCAACCAATTTACAAAAATAAAATAAAAAGTAACCAAGTCTGCCTAGCAACCAGCGACATCTTGACTAAGGTGATTCTAACTGTAACAGGGTTCAAAAAGCAACCAATTTACAAAAAAAAAAAAAAAAGTAACCAGGTCTTCCTAGCAACCAGCGACATCTTGACTAGAGTGATTCTAACTGTAACAGGGTTCAGAAAGCAACCAATTAAAAAAAATTAAATAAAAAAAAGTAACCAAGTCTGCCTAGCAACCAGCGACATCTTGACCAGGGTGATTCAAATTGTAACAGGGTTCAGAAAGCAACCAATTTACACATTTTTTTTTAATAATAAAATAAAAAGTAACCAAGTCTGCCTAGCAACCAGCGACGTCTTGACCAGGGTGATTCAAACTGTAACAGGGTTCAGAAAGCAACCAATTAAAAAAAATAAAAATTAAATAAAAAGTAACCAAGTCTGCCTAGCAACCAACGACGTCTTGACCAAGGTGATTCAAACTGTAACAGGGTTCAGAAAGCAACCAATTTACAAAAAAATAAAGTGAAGTGAATTATATTTATATAGCGCTTTTCTCTTGTGACTCAAAGCGCTTTTACAAAGTGAAACCCAATATCTAAGTTACATTTAAACCAGTGTGGGTGGCACTGGGAGCAGGTGGGTAAAGTGTCTTGCCCAAGGACACAACGGCAGTGACTGGGATGGCGGAAGCGGGGATCGAACCTGGAACCCTCAAGTTGCTGGCACGGCCACTGTACCAACCAAGCTATACCGTCCCAAAAAATAAAAAGTAACCAAGTCTGCCTAGCAACCAGCGACGTCTTGACCAGGGTGATTCAAACTGAAACAGGGTTCAGAAAGAAACAATTAAAAAAAACAAAAAAAAAACAAGTCTGCCTAGCAACCAGCGATGTCTTGACCAGGGTGACTCAAACTGTAACAAGGTTCAGAAAGCAACCAATTTACAAAAAAAATAAATAATATAAAATAAAAAGTAACCAAGTCTGCCTAGCAACCAGCGACATCTTGACCAGGGTGATTGAAACTGTAACAGGGTTCAGAATTCAGAAAGCAACCAATTAAAAAAATAAAATAAAATAAAAAAGCAACCAAGTCTGCCTAGCAACCGGCGACGGACGTCTTGACCAGGATGATTCAAACTGTAACAGGATTCAGAAAGCAACCAATTTACAAATAAAAATTAAATAAAAAGTAACCAAGTCTGCCTAGCAACCAGTGAGATCTTGACCAGGGTGATTCATACTGTAACAGGGTTCAGAAAGCAACCAATTAAAAAAAATAAATAATATAAAATAAAAAGAAACCAAGTCTGCCTAGCAACCAGCGACATCTTGACCAGGGTGATTCAAACTGTAACAGGGTTCAGAATTCAGAAAGCAACCAATTAAAAAAATAAAATAAAATAAAAAAGCAACAAAGTCTGCCTAGCAACCGGCGACGGACGTCTTGACCAGGGTGATTCAAACTGAAACAGGATTCAGAAAGCAACCAATTTACAAAAAAATGGTTTTAAATAAAATAAAAAGTAACCAAGTCTGCCTAGCAACCAACGATGTCTTGACCAGGGTGATTCAAACTGTAACAGGGTTCAGAATTCAGAAAGCAACCAATTAAAAAAATAAAATAAAATAAAAAAGCAACAAAGTCTGCCTAGCAACCGGCGACGGACGTCTTGACCAGGGTGATTCAAACTGAAACAGGATTCAGAAAGCAACCAATTTACAAAAAAATGGTTTTAAATAAAATAAAAAGTAACCAAGTCTGCCTAGCAACCAACGATGTCTTGACCAGGGTGATTCAAACTGTAACAGGGTTCAGAGAGCAACCAATTTACAAAAAAATTTAAAAAAATAAAAAATAAAAATTAACCAAGTCTGCCTAGCAACCAGCGACGGACGTCTTGACCAGGGTGATTCATACTGTAACAGGATTCAGAAAGCAACCAATTTACAAATTTAAAAAAATATATAAAATAAAAAGTAACCAAGTCTGCCTAGCAACCAGCGATGTCTTGACCAGGGTGATTCAAACTGTAACGGGGTTCAGAATTCAGAAAGCAACCAATTTACAAAAAAAATAAATAATATAAAATAAAAAGTAACCAAGTCTGCCTAGCAACCAGCGACATATTGGCCAGGGTGATTCAAACTGTAACAGGATTCAGAAAGCAACCAATTAAAAAAAAAAAAAGCGAAAAAAATTAATTTAAAAAAAGCAACCAAATCTGCCTAGCAACCAGCGAGGTCTTGACCAGCAATGATGTAATGGCGTAATCTGCTGTGATTACGTCCAATTAGCTGCACGTCTGTGATGCATGGCTCCCTTTGATAGCACTCTGGGATGTGATGTATTATGGAAAGTATTCCTTACACGGGATGATCTGAAGCACGCGGTTCTTCTTCATGTTGGCCGGAAGGTTCCCCGTTCTCATGTTCTCCTTCATTATGCGGACGTTAGTCAGCTTCTGGTGGGCAGGGAAAAGATGGATCAGATACTGTAATTGAAGGTACAATATATGCCAGGTGTGTGTAGGGAACATGATGGAGAGCTATGTAAATGTTGATATGACAACACACAGGATGACCCCACCAAAAGAGAAACCATACAAAGTTGATTCAATCCAAAAAAGGTCTAGCAAATTTCTTGAAAAAACTGGTCGCCTTGCATAAAAAAAAATCATGGCCTTTTCAAAATATGCTCCACAATTGTCAAAGACAGAAACTTTAGAATTAAGATTGTGTTCAGTCCTTTTGATGCAGCGTGACCACACCAAATCTATCACCACAAATATTAAGCAAATATTAACATTGCTGTACGTATACTTTTGACCCAGCACATGTGCTCACATTTCCAGTAGAGCCATAATAAATTCATAAAAGAAGCAAACTTCATGAATGATTTTTGTGACCAACAAGTATGTGCTCCAATCACTACATCACAACAAAATAAGAGCTGTAGAAATGATTGGAAACTCAAGACAGCCATGACATGTGGCGAAATTATTCTCTGCATTTGACCCATCACCCTTGATCACCCCCTGGGAGGTGAGGGGAGCAGTGAGCAGCAGCGGTGGCCGCGCCCAGGACTCATTTTTGGTGATTTAACCCCCCCAATTCCAACCCTTGATGCTGAGTGCCAAGCAGGGAGTTAATGAGTCCCATTTTTATAGTCTTTGGTATGACTCGGCCGGAGTTTGAACTCACAACCTACCGATCTCAGGGCGGACACTCTAACCACTAGGCCACTGAGCTGTAAACTTTTGACCGCTACTGTATGTATGTATATATATATATATATATATATATATATATATATATATATATATATACATATATATATATATATATATATATATATATATATATATATATATATACATATACATACATATACACACACACATACATACATAGAGTATACACACAAACACACACACATTCATACAGTGTATATATATATATATATGTGTGTGTGACAATCATTGGTACTTTAACTTTAACTTTATATATGTATATATATATATATATATATATATATATATATATATATACATACACACACATACATGCAGTGTGTGTGTATATATATATATATATATATATATATATATATATATATATATATATATACATACACACACATACATGCAGTGTGTGTGTATATATATATATATATATATATATATATATATATATATATATATATAAATATATATACATATATATATATATATATATACACATACATATGTATACATACACACACATACATAAACACTAACACACATTTATACGGTGTATATATAAATATATATATATATATATATATATATACATATATATGTTTATATATATAAATATATATATATAAATATATATATACATACATACATATATATATATATGTTTATATATATAAATATATATATATAAATATATATATACATACATACATATATATATATATATATATATACAGTACACACACACATACATGCAGTGTGTGTGTATATCTATCTATATATATATATATATATACATACACACACACACATGCAGTGTGGTGTATATATATATATATATATATATATATATATATATATATATATATACATACATATATACATACATACATATGTATATATACACACACATTCATATACACAAACACATTCATACAGTGTATATATATATGTATATATATATACACATACATATGTATATATACACACACATACATAAACACTAACACACATTCATACAGTGTATATATGTATATATATGTATCTATATATATATATATATATATATATCTCTATACATATATATGTATATATATATATATATATACATATACATATATATATATATATATATATATATATATATATATATACAGTACACACACATACATGCAGTGTGTGTGTATATATATCTATATATATACATACACATACATGCAGTGTTGTGTGTATATATATATATATATATATATATATATATATATATACATACATACATATGTATGTATACACACACATACATATACACAAACACATTCATACAGTTTATATATATATATATATATATATATATATATATATATATATACACACACACATACATATACACACACACACACACACATTATCATAATCTTTTTTAATCTTTTTTTTTTTAAATTTTACCTAACAGTATGTTTAATTTAGAATTCCCTGAAGAACATCTGTATTACTACTGCCTTTTTTTTTTTGGAATCATTATGAATAATTAATACAAAATTAATAACATTTATACAGTATATCTTTTTTAATGAGTAGGATATGGTGGACAATTGGGATGAGTTTGTTTTTATGTATGCATAAGAGTATATATTTTTTTTAATGATTATTTTTCTCGTTCTCCCGATATTAATTCTTTCAATGGATAAATCACTGTAATTATTGTTTATTTCCATTAAAAAAAAAGATCTTGCAATACTTTGCCAAACAAAAACACAATAATAAAATAACACGGTTGATTTCTCTCGTTACCTTCGGACATTCCGAAGGCTTAGATCCCGTCACACCGCGCAGGTGTACCTAATGCCGCGGCCCGCGGGTGCAATTGGGCGCTAAAACATTTACAGCCCCGAAATAAACAACAACAAAGTTCTAATCATCGGCGAGGAGGAGGGGAAGAGCTGTGAGTAAAAAGATGCAAACTTCCCCACTGTGCTCCTGTTAATTCCACCTGGCAGATGGAGGCGCCTTATAAAGCTGGGTTA
>NC_084549.2:69975000-69995000 GCF_033978685.3 Nerophis lumbriciformis | reverse complement strand
CGTCCTCCGTGGTCACTCGCATGTTGCCGTGCAGCCGGCAGCCTTTCTCCGGCCAGTACTGATAACACTTATCCTGGAGGATAGCGACCTTGAGAGCACTCCATTCCCACAGAAATCAAATGTTTCTCCATTGTTCCTTTTCGCACGTCCGTCAATACCGTCTCCACCAGCGAGTCATTAAGGACTAATTAGCATGGAGCCCCTCAGGATCTTATCAACAATTATTGCATCATCGATCCCCGGCCGTATCACACCTGCCTCCCCGATTGATCAGCCCTCATGCAAAGTAATCTGACAATGTGATTAGATTGGCGTCGAATAAATGACTTTGGGCGGAAAGGACGCCGAATAACGGGACAAACCTCTTTTCTTTCTTTCAGATTGGTCAGCATCACTACGGTGGCGGTCTTCTGCTCCCAAATCATCCGCCAGAAGTCGGCCACAGTCTCCAGCTTTGGACCTGAGGTGTGAAAAAGGCAGAGATTGAACAAGCAAAACAAAATAACCATTATTTGTTCCATCCATTTTTCTACCACTTGTCCCATTTGATGGGGGTGCTGGAGCCTATCCCAGCTGCAGGGTACAACCTGGACAAGTGGCCCCCACATCACAGGGCCAACACAGATGGACAGACAACGTTCACATACTAGGGACTCGGGTTGCTAAAAACGGGAATATTCAAAATTGACAACTTTCCATGGGAATTAACGGGAATATATGGGAATTAATGGGAATTAACGGGAATTAAGTTAAAGTCAATTAATGGGAAATTAATGGGAATAAACATTGAATGCAACATGCTAGATCTTGCAGCGTGATTATTATCTAAAACAACCTGATTTAATGCAAATTCAGTAGAATTTCAACCCTGCACTGTGCATTCCTCCGCCACATGCACAGATCATTCCCAGCATGCTACACGCTACAGCGGGGCTATTGAGGCTATTTGAGCTACGTCAAAAATGCCTCAAAGACGCAGCAAAATATAGACAAGTGCCCGATAATATATCATTATTGTAATTACGGGAATATTAAAAGTTGGAAACTTGTCATGGGAATTAACGGGAATATATGGGAATTAATGGGAATTAACGGGAATTAAGTTAAAGTTAAAGTTAATTGATGGGAAATTAATGGGAATAAACATTGAATGCAACATGCTCGATCTTGCAGCATGATTATTAGCTAAAACAACCTGATTTAATGCAAATTCAGTAGAATTTCAACCCTGCACTGTGCATTCCTCCGCCACATGCACAGATAATTCCCAGCATGCTACACACTACAGCGGGGCTATTGAGGCTATTTGAGCTACGTCAAAAATGCCTCAAAGACGCGGCAAAATATAGACAAGTGCCCGATAATATATCATTATTGTAATTCCGGGAATATTAAAAGTTGGAAACTTTCCATGGGAATTAACGGGAATATATGGGAATTAATGGGAATTAACGGGAATTAAGTTAAAGTTAAAGTTAATTGATGGGAAATTAATGGGAATAAACATTGAATGCAACATACTAGATCTTGCAGCATGATTATTAGCTAAAACAACCTGATTTAATGCAAATTCAGTAGAATTTCAACCCTGCACTGTGCATTCCTCCGCCACATGCACAGATAATTCCCAGCATGCTACACACTACAGTAGGGCTATTGATGCTATTTGAGCTACGTCAAAAATGCCTCAAAGACGCAGCAAAATATAGACAAGTGCCCGATAATATATCATTATTGTAATTACGGGAATATTAAAAGTTGGAAACTTGTCATAGGAATTAACGGGAATATATGGGAATTAATGGGAATTAACGGGAATTAAGTTAAAGTTAAAGTTAATTGACGGGGAATTAATGGGAATAAACATTGAATGCAACATACTAGATCTTGCAGCATGATTATTAGCTAAAACAACCTGATTTAATGCAAATTCAGTAGAATTTCAACCCTGCACTGTGCATTCCTCCGCCACATGCACAGATAATTCCCTGCATGCTACACACTACAGCGGGGCTATTGAGGCTATTTGAGCTACGTCAAAAATGCCTCAAAGACGCAGCAAAATATAGACAAGTGCCCGATAATATATCATTATTGTAATTACGGGAATATTAAAAGTTGGAAACTTGTCATGGGAATTAACGGGAATATATTGGCCCTAGTGTGTGGATGTGAGTGTGAATGTTGTCTGTCTATCTGTGTTGGCCCTGGGATGAGGTGGCGACTTGTCCAGGGTGTACCCCGCCTTCCGCCCGATTGTAGCTGAGATAGGCTCCAGCGCCCCCCGCGACCCCAAAAGGGAATAAGCGGTAGAAAATGGATGGATGGATATGGGAATTAATGGGAATAAACATTGAATGCAACATGCTAGATCTTGCAGCATGGTTATTAGCTAAAACAACCTGATTTAATGCAAATTCAGTAGAATTTCAACCCCTCACTGTGCATTCCTCCATCCATACTTGCCAACCTTGAGACCTCCGAATTTGGGAGATGGGGGCGGGGTTGTCGGGAGTGTATATATATATATATATATATAATAAATCATAGAGCTTTGCTGCCCCCTTGTGGTTCTGTGCCGTCACAACTCCTTCCAGCATACGTAACAGTTTCAATGTCTTGTGCCTGCTGGGAATTATTTTTAAGGCTGACATCGGGTTGAAGTTGGGGTTCGTCTATTTTCATTCAATTAGATTGATCAAGATAATGTTTTTTTTTGTAAACAACATCAGACATTTATTTTTCAAAAAGCGTTTTTTTTAGGCCAAGACCCAGAGGAGCTTTTGTAACCCGTAGCCTGTTTTTGAAAAGGTTTTATTATTTTTTTCATACAACTAACAATATATTTTTCAGAATCGTGTTGATTTGAAAACTGTTTCCGAATCAAATCGGAGCGTAATCGACTAACGAGGTGCCCGAAGATTCTATTGAAGGTGCGTTTACTGTACCTTGAGCTGCAATGAATTTCTTCTTCTGCTTGAAGCCCTGCAAGACACAACGCAGGGTTAGCGGACGCCGGACGCGGAAATGAGTTAGCACAGGGGTGTCAAACGTAAAGGTAAAATATCACCATAACTTAAAAATAAAGACAACTTCAGATTGTTTTCTTTGTTTGAAAATAGAACAAGCACATTCTGAAAATGCACAAATCATAATGTTGTTTTTTTACACTTACATGCTGCGGTTTATAGTATTCTACCTTTTATTTGTCGGAATTTATACTTTCTGATTAAATTGGTGTTCATTTTCAATCTATCAAGGTAAAAAAAAGAATATAAAAATCAAATTACAGGATGTTATTTATGTAGTTTGATCGCTTTCCTCGACTGATGTACTAACATCATGTGGTTTATTTATTTTTACATATGTAGCATCATCTACATAAATACAAAGAATTGCTATTGCGACATCTAGTGGACACATTAAGAAAAGCAGTTTCTTTCATTCCAAAATTTCCGCTCATTTTTATACTTAGCAAACTCGCCCCGCGGGCCGGATTAGGCCGGAAATTTTTGAACGAAAGAAACCGCTGTTCTAAATGTGTCCACTAGATGTCGCAATAGCAATTCTTTGTATCTGGCTTTTAACCTGAGCTGAGCCCGCCCACTAGGCCACCATTTAGATCTGATGAGAGTGCGGAAATACGACCACATCACACCAATTCTCAAATCCCTTCACTGGCATTCTGTTCCACTCAGGATTGAATACAAAGTCTCCCTACTAACCTACCAGTGCCTCCATGGAAATGCCCCCCCCTCTACCTCAAAGAACTGCTCACCCCCAAATCCTCCACACGACACCTCCGCTCCGGACAGGCTAACCTCCTCCAAACTCCGAGGACAAAGCTACGAACAATGGGAAACCGGGCTTTCTGCTACGCCGCTCCCGGTCTGTGGAACGCTCTCCCTGACCACCTGAGGGCACCACAGACTGTGGATGCTTTTAAGAGTCATAAAAACCCTTGTTTTTAAAAAAGCCTTTTTTTTTTCTTTTTTTTTAGATATATGCATACTAGTTCTAGCTATTAGGCTGTTCTAGTTTTTATTTTTATTCATTTTTATTATCTTTGTATTTATTTTTTAATACACTGTAGCACTTTGAGGTTGTTTGCTCAATGTAAAGTGCTTTTTACAAATAACATCTATTATTATTATTATTATTATTATTATTTTTAGCCCCCCCTCCCCTCCCTTTGCTTTAGTTTTTTTTTTTCAATTTGTCGCACTTTTATTATTTCATTATTTTTATCTTGCAATTTTACCTTTTTATCCGAACCCTTTCACCAGATTTCTTTTGCGCTATCTTGTTTAGCTTATGCATTGTTTATGTTCTTTTTAAAAATATTTATATATATAATTTTTTTTTGTTTTGTTTGTTTTTTGCTCTTTAACCTGTAAAGCACTTTGGGCCAATTTAAAAATTGCTGTAAACGTGCTATATAAATAAATATGCCTTGCCTTGCCTTGCCGTAAAAAAACCAAAAAAACACATAATGTTAGCGCATCAGTCGAGGAAAACGCTCAAACTACATAAAAAACATCCTGTAATTTGATTTATTTGTATATTATTTTTTAAATCTTAATAGCTTGAAAAGGAACACCAATGAGTTGACTGACGAGCATTGTCACATAATTTATTCAGAAAGTATACGATAGAATACTATTAACCGCAACATGCAAGTGTAAAAAAACAACATTATGATTTGTACATTTTCAGCATGTGCTTGTTTTAATTTTTCAAACAAAGAAAACCATCAGAATTTTTTTTTAAATTTTAAATTTTTTCTAAATTTAAAAAAAAAAAAAAAAAAAAATTTTTAAATTTTTAAAATTTTTAAAAAATTTTAATTTGTAAAAATGTTTTAAATTTTTTTAAAAAAATTTAAATTTAAAAAAAATGTTTTGAATTTTTTTTGTATTTTTAAGTTATCGTGCCGTGATTTTACAAGTCCGTCCCACTCGGGAGTAGACTTTTCTCCATGTTAAAAAGTACCAATGATTGTCACACAAACACGAGGTGTGGCGAAATTATTCTCTGCATTTGACCCATCACCCTTGATCACCCCCCTGGGAGGTGAGGGGAGCAGTGAGCAGCAGCGGTGGCCGCGCCCGAGAATAATTTTTTTGGGTGATTTAACCCCCAATTCCAACCCTTGATGCTGAGTACCAAGCAGGGAGGTAATGGCTCCCATTTTTATAGTCTTTGGTATGAGGCCACTGAGTAGGTTAGGGTTCATCTAAGATGATTATGATCTAAAATGAGTTTAACACCCCTGAGTCGGCGTGACCAAGACGTACGTCGATGTAAGAGGCGTTGATGTAGTCCGAGCACGGGCGTCCGATATGGCTGCCGAGCAGCACCCTGGAATGGTCGTCTGCAGGAGAGACAAGGACAACGGTGTCACCTTGGCGACCAAGGTCTGCGCCGTACGTGCGGTCCTCACATGGCAAGATGTTGGGGTATCTGTTCTTGTCCCTGTTGTGCTCCTTGCTGGCCTCCTCCACGGTGCCGTGGGGGTGGTAACACGGCAGCGACTGCAACGACAAAAGGATAGGATAGGATAGGATAGGATAGGACAGGGGTCGGCAACCCGCGGCTCCAGAGCCGCATGCGGCTCTTTGATCACTCTGACGCGGCTCAGCAGCTTACTTACCGAACACCCCGATTTTCCCGGGAGACTTCCAGATTTCAGTGCCTCTCGCAGAAAATTCCCGGGATTAAAATTCACCGAATTTCACCCTTACATTTATAATACGGGCGTGCCATGATGGTACAGCATTTGGCGCCATCTACAATCTGTATTAACAGCGTGCCAGCCCAACCACTTGTTATACAGTATGCATCTTCTGCTTGCACACGTACGTGACAGCAAGGCATACTTGGTCAACAGCCACACAGGTTACACTGACGGTGACCATATAAAACAACTTTAACACTCTTACTAATAATGCGCCACACTTTGAACCAAAACCAAACAAGAATGACAAACACATTTCGGGAGAACATCTGCACCTTAACACAACATAAACACAACAGAACAAATACCCAGAATCCCATGCAGCCCTGACTCTTCCGGGCTACATTATACACCCCTGCTACCACCAAACCCCGCCCCCACCCCAACCCTGCTCCCTCACACATCAACCCCCCGGGGTTTGGTAGCGGGGGGTGTATAATGTATCCTGGAAGAGTTAGGGCTGCATGGGATTCTGGGTATTTGTCCTGTTGTGTTTATGTTGTGTTACGGTGCAGATGTTCTCCCGAAATGTGTTTGTCATTCTTGTTTGGTGTGGGTTCACAGTGTGGCGCATTATTAGTGTGGTTGTTGACTAAGTATGCCTTGCTGTCACTTACTTGAGCGAGCGGAAGCCCCATACAACGTGTGGCTTATCAGGCATGCTGGTTGTAGTGGGTGCTATATACTGTAACATCACGGTACGCATGACGCTGAATACCGCCATTCATATAAAATCCGCGTGCCACACCAGCATTCAAATTCCATATTAAGGTGTGGGCAGCGTGTCTGAGACCCCTGGTTTATACATAGCACAAAGCAAAAAAAAAAACTTTGTATGTAGTGTTATTTCATTTTAAATTTCAAAACATTTTTGTAGCTCCCATTGTTTTCTATAATTTGTGAAACTGGTCAAAATGGCTCTTTGACTGGTAAAGGTTGCCGACCCCTGGGATAGGACTTTATGGTCATTGCACAAGTACAACAAAACTATGTTTTCAGCACAAACCCGTCCAAGATTAGTCAAACAAACAGTGTACAGGGTTACAGAACAGGAACGCTGATGGGTCGCCAAAGGCGCCCCGTAAAAGATGAGAAAAAGGTAAAACGCTGGGGAAGAAGATGAGTAAAAAAGTACAATCTAGACTGGGCTCCTAAGGGGGCCTAGTCTGGAGTGGGAAACAAAACTCCATTCCATGCACACATAAACATCCATCCATCCATCTTCTTCCGCTTATCCGAGGTCGGGTCGCGGGGGCAGCAGCCTAAGCAGGGAAGCCCAGACTTCCCTCTCCCCAGCCACTTCGTCCAGCTCTTCCCGGGGGATCGCAAGGCGTTCCCAGGCCAGCCGGGAGACATAGTCTTCCCAACGTGTCCTGGGTCTTCCCCGTGGCCTCCTACCAGTCGGACGTGCCCGAAACACCTCCCGAGGGAGGCGTTCGGGTGGCATCCTGACCAGATGCCCGAACCACCTCATCTGGCTCCTCTCCATGTGGAGGAGCAGCGGCTTTACTTTGAGCTCCACCCGAATGACAGAGCTTCTCACCCTATCTCTAAGGGAGAGCCCCGCCACCCGGCGGAGGAAACTCATTTCGGCCGCTTGGACCCGTGATCTTGTCCTTTCGGTCATGACCCAAAGCTCATGACCATAGGTGAGGATGGGAACGTAGATCGACCGGTAAATCGAGAGCTTTGCCTTCTGGCTCAGCTCCTTCTTCACCACAACGGATCGATACAGCGTCCGCATTACTGAAGACGCCGCACCGATCCGCCTTTCGATCTCACGATTCACTCTTCCCTCACTCGTGAACAAGACTCCGAGGTACTTGAACTCCTCCACTTGGGGCAAGATCTCCTCCCCAACCCGGAGATGGCACTCCACCCTTTTCCGGGCGAGAACCATGGACTCGGATTTGGAGGTGCTGATTCCCATCCCAGTCGCTTCACACTCAGCTGCGAACCGATCCAGTGAGAGCTGAAGATCCTGGCCAGATGAAGCCATCAGGACCACATCATCTGCAAAAAGCAGAGACCTAATCCTGCAGCCACCAAACCAGATACCCTCAACGCCCTGACTGCGCCTAGAAATTCTGTCCATAAAGGTTATGAACAGAATCGGTGACAAAGGGCAGCCTTGGCGGAGTCCAACCCTCACTGGAAACGGGTCCGACTTACTGCCGGCAATGCGGACCAAGCTCTGACACTGATCATACAGGGAGCGAACCGCCACAATAAGACAGTCCGTTACCCCATACTCTCTGAGCACTCCCCACAGGACTTCCCGGGGTACACGGTCGAATGCCTTCTCCAAGTCCACAAAGCACATGTAGACTGGTTGAGCAAACTCCCATGCACCCTCAAGGACCCTGCCGAGAGTATAGAACTGGTCCACAGTTCCACGACCAGGACGAAAACCACACTGTTCCTCCTGAATCCGAGGTTCGACTATCCGGCGTAGCCTCCTCTCCAGTACACCTGAATAGACCTTACCGGGAAGGCTGAGGAGTGTGATCCCACAATAGTTGGAACACACCCTCCGGTTCCCCTTCTTAAAGAGAGGAACCACCACCAATCCAGAGGTACCGCCCCCGATGTCCACGCGATGTTGCAGAGTCTTGACAACCAAGACAGCCCCACAACATCCAGAGCCTTAAGGAACTCCGGGCAGATCTCATCCACCCCCGGGGCCTTGCCACCGAGGAGCTTTTTAACTACCTCGGCAACCTCAGCCCCAGAAATAGGAGAGCCCACCACAGATTCCCCAGGCCCTGCTTCCTCATAGGAAGACGTGCTGGTAGGATTGAGGAGGTCTTCGAAGTATTCCCTCCACCGATCCACAACATCCGCAGTCGAGGTCAGCAGAACACCATCCTCACCATACACGGTGTTGACATTGCACTGCTTCCCCTTCCTGAGGCGGCGGACGGTGGTCCAGAATCGCTTCGAAGCCGTCCGGAAGTCGTTTTCCATGGCTTCCCCGAACTCCTCCCATGTCCGAGTTTTGGCAGGCCCAAACGCATTGTGAGGGTTTGCTGGGAACGCCTGGCAGAGTCTCCTGTCAGGGAGAGTTTCAATTCCCACCTCCGGAAGAACTTTGAACACATAAACATGTTACATTTAATCACCACAACTTGCAACAGTAGGGGCGGGGAGTTGGCACCCTGGAGGTCAACTGCTGCTATGAAGCGCTGCCACCCCGAGGGGAATCAAGCGGTGGTGAAGGCGTGGGGTGGGTGACATTTTCGAGCCACAGGTCCGGCGGCCTGACGGGGACTCACGTTGAACTCCTCGCGGAAAAGCTTGCCGTCGTCGGCCGAGCGCAGGCGGTACTCCTCCTCCAGCGAGTCCAACGGGATGGGGAAGTACCTCTTGGAGGGCGAGGGCGACCTGGGCAGGAGGACCACTCTCTGCTCTCCTGTGTTTGAAAGGGGATATACAGGGCGGTCAGAAGGGCATACCTGCCAAATACTCCGGTTTTCCCGTAATTAGTACGGTTTTCATCAACCTATTCCGGGTTATGGTTGCAGTGATAAAAAATACGGTTTTTCAATAATTAAAAAAAAATATTAAAAAAAAAGTTTTATTCACGAAATCGCGTAACAACAATGACAATCGACACTGCTTCCCGTAACTTCCTATCGAGCCATTCCGAATGCCATGCGCGAGGCTATTTATAGCACCGCTGCCAAGCACGAGGCACCAGTTGCCATTGTTTCCAAACGAGCGAACGATCATGGAATCAGCCGGAGAAAAATCGCAAACGAGTCTTAAACCGAAAAGAAAACTGCAGTATTCAAAAGCCTATCCGGGAATAATTATCCGTTCCAAAAAGGGTGAAAACTACGCGAATTGCACCTTATGCAGACAAGATTTTTCGATCGGACACGGAGGAATTAGCGATGTAAAAGACCACGTTGGGACAAAAAAAACACAAGTCTAATGCCGTTGCTAGCGATACAAGTGGAAAACTTTCAACGTTTTTCGTCGCCCAAACAGATTCTTTGGATGTGATGAATGCCGAAGTTTTATTTACGGAGGCAATAATTGAGCAAACAAAAAGGTAATGACACCAATGTTATCTATTGGAATTGTTTAGTACTGTTATACTGTTAAAAGTGTTTATACTATTCATGCTTTCAAGTCCAAGTTGAAGAAATCTCGTTAAATGTTGACAGCATAACTACCAAAATACAGAAGTATGTCCTTAATATTTTTGCAGTGCTATTTCTGTTGAAAAGTTCAAATGATTACATTAGAGATGTGATGTGCCACTTTTCAAGTGTCTGATGGCTTCAATTAATTTTCATTCATTTTTCACATTTTGAATTCTTTTGAAAGGCTGACAAAAAAACTACATTTGAATTGTAATTCCATGCTATTGACAGGACTATTCATTTTAATGAAGTCAGCTTACCATGTTTACAGTATGATAATTGTGATAGAAATGTGAATTTTAGGCACAGAATATTTTTTACAATTGAACAAGGCAGTAGATTATACAAGCTTGGACAGAAAGTTAATAATGACACCAATTTTTAGTACTGTTTTACCATTTGTTTACTGTAAAAAGTGTTTATACTTTCAATTAACAAATTGAAGTCTTGTGAAAGGTTGACAGGATAACTGGCATTAACTGTCAAAATAATTTCAAACTATTGAAGTTAGCTTACAGAATAAACATGTCAATCAACCCATATGATTTTTGCTGTAATATTTTTGTTTTGAAAAGTCACTGTGACTGATAGAAAAGTGATGGTTTTAGCAACATTTTAACCTGTCTGGATGCTAATAATCATTTTGCGTCGGGGGGCGAAGCCCTGAACCCTCCACCAGGACTTTGTCCTGGACCTACCGGGGCCTGCGGCCCTTGGACCCTGGCTATTAGGTTTTTCTGATTTCAAAAGTTGGCAGGTATGGTGAGGTTATAAAGCTTTTGCCTGTTAAAGAAAGGAGACTGATCCAATGCAGCACAGACATTCGCGTGCCACGCTGTCACGACCCAGATGCACACCAGTGCGCAATCATATGGGAGCCGCGCTGAGCGCACCTCCAAGCGCGTCTCGCTGCCGGCGACGGCCGGGTATGGGCCCGACGCTCCAGCGCCATCCATTTTCAGGGCTAGTTGATTCGGCAGGTGGGTTGTTACACACTCCTTAGCGGGTTCCGACTTCCATGGCCACTGTCCTGCTCTCTATATCAACCAGGGTGAGCCCCACCCCTTTCGTGAGCGCACTGCGCGCGGAGTGACCCCTGTTACGCGCCCCCGGCAACAGGGGTGGCGGGCAGGTAAGCTGCGCGGGCGGAGCGCGCGGAGTGACCCATGTTACGAGGAGGAACCCCCCACCAGGACTTTGTCCTTGACCTACCGGGGCCTGCGGCCCCTGGACCCTGGCTACTAGGTTTTTCTGATTTCAAAAGTTGGCAGGTATGGAAGGGGCTAACGACCCCCAGCAGGGACCATTACCAACCGGCCGGGCGGCCGTTAAGACTCCCCCACTCCTGCGGATCCGCGACGGGAATGATTTCTCCACTCGTAAACCCGCGGTCGCCTCGAACTACGTGAAAACTCCCCCAAATTCCGTTTATTTATATACATATATATATATATTTTTGTCCACTTAAAAGGGACGAGTCCCCTTTTTACTGTTTGTCGCAGTTAGGTAAATGCTTAGGACAGAGGTTTCCGAGCTTTTTCCACCAAGGGCCGCAAACTCAATCAATCAATCAATCAATCAATCAATGTTTACCCATATAGCCCTAAATCACGAGTGTCTCAATGGGCTGCACAAGCCACAACGACATCCTAGGCCAGGGGTCGGCAACCCAAAATGTTTAAAGGGGCCATATTGGACCAAAAATACAAAAACAAATCTGTCATGGGCCGCAAAAAAATGAAAAGCCATATTACATACAGATAGTGTGTCATGAGATATAAATTGAATTAAGAGGACTTAAAGGAAACTAAATGAGCTCAAATATAGCTACAAATGAAGCATAATTATGCAATATGTACACATAGCTAGCCTAAATAGCATGTTAGCATCGAAAAAGCCTTTTTTTTTTAGATATATGCGTGCTAGTTCTAGTTTTTATTATTATTATTTTTTATTATCTTTTTATTTTTATTTTTATTAATACACTGTAGCACTTTGAGGTTGTTTGCTCAATGGAAAGTGCTTTTTACAAATAAAATCTATTATTATTATTTTTTTTTTTCTTCTTACAAATAAAATCTATATGCCGAATTTATGGATTTTTTTCCGCTAACGGCCATAATGTTTTGTATCCGACAAATAGTTTTCATTAAAAAAAAAACACTGAAAGACGCCGTCTTTTGGACAAGTTCACTCGTTGACAATATACATCCTGTTTCCTACCTTGAACCGGTAGTATAAGTCCTGTTTCGTTTACTACTTGTCCACAAGGTTAATGCTCGAAAGGATTCTTCATTTATCACCGGTTTGTAGATTTACAATATAACTAAAACTATTCATACTTACTAAACCGTCCCACGTGTGATGTCCGTAGGAGTGTTTTAATGCATTTTTGTACGTAATGTAATGAAGCTAGCGCCATTACATGTTTACCAGTGTCTGTGTTAGTAATTTTAACACACAATGGCATTATTTTTGTATTGTTTCAGTTTCACAAATTCACCAAAACGTCAGCGTAGAGTTATTGATAGCTCCATAAAGGATGTAAATGTTCACAAAGAGTCCATAAAGGATGTAAATGTTCACAAAGAGTCCATAAAGGATGTAAATGTTCACAAAGTGTCCATAAAGGATGTAAATGTGTGACATTTTCATGCCGCTATAATACCTTGTTCCTCCAGGAAGCCATTCGGAAGCTTTTTATCCACCGACTTCACCAGAGCCTTCCTGTGGTTCTTGAACCTGAAACGGTAGAAAGATAAAAATGTGATTAAAGAGGAAATATCTGCAACTAGATGAGGCAATTCCTGGAGGAATTGTGTGTGAATGCTCCATTGCTGAAGTTGAACTGAAATCCTGGAATTTTTTTAAATTTTTTTTTAGAATTGTTGAAGTAGAGCACAGAATTCCCAAACAGGCTGAATATTTTGAAGTTGGAACGGTTTGAATCAGATGGAAAATGTGGGAGTTGTGGATGTTTGAAGAATTTCCCATTCATTTCAATGGGAATTTCGGTAAAAGCGGGAATTTTTTTGAAAAAAAACTTGAATGGTGTGAATGAGTTGAAATGGTTGGTGTTGGAATTTTTCAAATCGGTCGAGAAATGTTGAAGTAGTAACATGTTGAATTGAGAAATGGTTTTACGGAATTCCTGGAATTTCGGGAAAAGCCAGTTCAAAATACAACTTTGTTTTTTTATTCTACTTAAAAGGAATGTTTTGACGGTGGAACGGTTGAAGTGGGTTGAAAAATGTGGAAGGACTAGTCGCCAGAAAAAAAGGGTGGAAATAGGGTTTTGGAAACCAGGAGTTCTGGAAAATCCTGGAATTTTTTCGAACTTGGAAAAAAGTTAGTTTAGATTTCCAGGATGGTGGAATGTGTTGAAGGTAGAATGGTTTGAGTCGGTTGAAACATTTGGAAATGGTTGTTTAAATTTCCAGGATGGTAGAATGTGTTGAAGGTAGAATGGTTTGAATTGGTTGAAAAATTTGGAAATTGGTGGAAGTTTGAAAAATGGCCAATTAATTTGAATGGGAAAAATGTCCAGGAAAACCTGGAATTGTGGGAAATCTGGGAATTTTTTTGGAATTTGTCAAGGGAAAGCCCATGATTCCCGAATATGCTGAACTGTTTGAAGTTGGAATGGTTTGAATCGGGTGAAAAATGTGGAAGGTAGAGCACCCCTAAATCTGGAGAAGACGAAGAAGTTTAACTAGATGAGGCAATTCCTGGAGGAATTGTGTGTGAATGCTCCATTGCTGAAGTTGAACTGAAATCCTGGAATTTTTATTTTATTTTTTAGAATTGTTGAAGTAGAGCACACAATTCCCAAACAGGCAGAATATTTTGAAGTTGGAACGGTTTGAATCAGATGGAAAATGTGGGAGTTGTGGAGGTTTGAAGAATTTCCCATTCATTTCAATAGGAATTTCGGAAAAAGCGGAAATTTTTTTGAAAATAAATTTGAATGGTGTGAATGACTTGAAATGGTTGGTGTTGGAATTTTTCAAATCGGTCGAGAAATGTTGAAGTAGTAACATGTTGAATTGAGAAATGGTTTTACGGAATTCCTGGAATTTCGGGAAAAGCCAGTTCAAAATACAACTTTGTTTTTTATTCTACTTAAAAGGAATGTTTTGACGGTGGAACGGTTGAAGTGGGTTGAAAAATGTGGAAGGAATAGTCGCCAGAAAAAAAGGGTGGAAAAAGGGCTTTGGAAACCAGGAGTTCTGGAAAATCCTGGAATTTTTTCGAACTTGGAAAAAAGGTAGTTTAGATTTCCAGGATGGTGGAATGTGTTGAAGGTAGAATGGTTTGAGTCGGTTGAAACATTTGGAAATGGTTGTTTAAATTTCCAGGATGGTAGAATGTGTTGAAGGTAGAATGGTTTGAATTGGTTGAAAAATGTGGAAATTGGTGGAAGTTTGAAAAATGGCCAATTAATTTGAATGGGAAAAATGTCCAGGAAAACCTGGAATTGTGGGAAATCTGGGAATTTTTTTGGAATTTGTCAAGGGAAAGCCCGTGATTCCCGAATATGCTGAACTGTTTGAAGTTGGAATGGTTTGAATCGGGTGAAAAATGTGGAAGGTAGAGCACCCCTAAATCTGGAGAAGACGAAGAAGTTTAACTAGATGAGGCAATTCCTGGAGGAATTGTGTGTGAATGCTCCATTGCTGAAGTTGAACTGAAATCCTGGAATTTTTTTTTTTTTTTTTTAGAATTGTTGAAGTAGAGCACACAATTCCCAAACAGGTGGAATATTTTGAAGTTGGAACGGTTTGAATCAGATAGAAAATGTGGGAGTTGTGGAGGTTTGAAGAATGTCCCATTCTTTTCAATGGGAATTTCGGGAAAAGTGGGAATTTTTTTGAAAAAAAAACTTGAATGGTGTGAATGACTTGAAATGGTTGGTGTTGGAATTTTACAAATCGGTCGAGAAATTTTGAAGTAGTAACATGTTGAATTGAGAAATGGTTTTACGGAATTCCTGCAATTTCGGGAAAAGCCAGTTCAAAATACAACTTTGTTTTTTATTCTACTTAAAAGGAATGTTTTGACGGTGGAACGGTTGAAGTGGGTTGAAAAATGTGGAAGGAATAGTCGCCAGAAAAAAAGGGTGGAAAAAGGGCTTTGGAAACCAGGAGTTCTGGAAAATCCTGGAATTTTTTCGAACTTGGAAAAAAGGTAGTTTAGATTTCCAGGATGGTGGAATGTGTTGAAGGTAGAATGGTTTGAGTCGGTTGAAACATTTGGAAATGGTTGTTTAAATTTCCAGGATGGTAGAATGTGTTGAAGGTAGAATGGTTTGAATTGGTTGAAAAATGTGGAAATTGGTGGAAGTTTGAAAAATGGCCAATTAATTTGAATGGGAAAAATGTCCAGGAAAACCTGGAATTGTGGGAAATCTGGGAATTTTTTTGGAATTTTGTCAAGGGAAAGCCCGTGATTCCCGAATATGCTGAACTGTTTGAAGTTGGAATGGTTTGAATCGGGTGAAAAATGTGGAAGGTAGAGCACCCCTAAATCTGGAGAAGACGAAGAAGTTTAACTAGATGAGGCAATTCCTGGAGGAATTGTGTGTGAATGCTCCAATGCTGAAGTTGAACTGAAATCCTGGAATTTTTATTTTTATTTTTTAGAATTGTTGAAGTAGAGCACACAATTCCCAAACAGGCTGAATATTTTGAAAGTGGAACGGTTTGAATCAGATGGAAAATGTAGGAGTTGTGGATGTTTGAAGAATTTCCCATTCATTTCAATGGGAATTTCGGTAAAAGCGGGAATTTTTTTGAAAAAAAACTTGAATGGTGTGAATGACTTGAAATGGTTGGTGTTGGAATTTTTCAAATCGGTCGAGAAATGTTGAAGTAGTAACATGTTGAATTGAGAAATGGTATTACGGAATTCCTGGAATTTCGGGAAAAGCCAGTTCAAAATACAACTTTGTTTTTTATTCTACTTAAAAGGAATGTTTTGACGGTGGAACGGTTGAAGTGGGTTGAAAAATGTGGAAGGAATAGTCGCCAGAAAAAAAGGGTGGAAATAGGGTTTTGGAAACCAGGAGTTCTGGAAAATCCTGGAATTTTTTCGAACTTGGAAAAAAGGTAGTTTAGATTTCCAGGATGGTGGAATGTGTTGAAGGTAGAATGGTTTGAGTCGGTTGAAACATTTGGAAATGGTTGTTTAAATTTCCAGGATGGTAGAATGTGTTGAAGGTAGAATGGTTTGAATTGGTTGAAAAATGTGGAAATTGGTGGAAGTTTGAAAAATGGCCAATTAATTTGAATGGGAAAAATGTCCAGGAAAACCTGGAATTGTGGGAAATCTGGGAATTTTTTTGGAATTTGTCAAGGGAAAGCCCATGATTCCCGAATATGCTGAACTGTTTGAAGTTGGAATGGTTTGAATCGGGTGAAAAATGTGGAAGGTAGAGCACCCCTAAATCTGGAGAAGACGAAGAAGTTTAACTAGATGAGGCAATTCCTGGAGGAATTGTGTGTGAATGCTCCATTGCTGAAGTTGAACTGAAATCCTGGAATTTTTTTTTTTTTTTTTAGAATTGTTGAAGTAGAGCACACAATTCCCAAACAGGCGGAATATTTTGAAGTTGGAACGGTTTGAATCAGATGGAAAATGTGGGAGTTGTGGAGGTTTGAAGAATTTCCCATTCATTTCAATGGGAATTTCGGGAAAAGCGGGAATTTTTTGAAAAAAAAAACTTGAATGGTGTGAACGACTTGAAATGGTTGGTGTTGGAATTTTTCAAATCGGTCGAGAAATGTTGAAGTAGTAACATGTTGAATTGAGAAATGGTATTACGGAATTCCTGGAATTTCGGGAAAAGCCAGTTCAAAATACAACTTTGTTTTTTATTCTACTTAAAAGGAATGTTTTGACGGTGGAACGGTTGAAGTGGGTTGAAAAATGTGGAAGGAATAGTCGCCAGAAAAAAAGGGTGGAAATAGGGTTTTGGAAACCAGGAGTTCTGGAAAATCCTGGAATTTTTTCGAACTTGGAAAAAGGTAGTTTAGATTTCCAGGATGGTGGAATGTGTTGAAGATAGAATGGTTTGAGTCGGTTGAAACATTTGGAAATGGTTGTTTAAATTTCCAGGATGGTAGAATGTGTTGAAGGTAGAATGGTTTGAATTGGTTGAAAAATGTGGAAATTGGTGGAAGTTTGAAAAATGGCCAATTAATTTGAATGGGAAAAATGTCCAGGAAAACCTGGAATTGTGGGAAATCTGGGAATTTTTTTGGAATTTGTCAAGGGAAAGCCCGTGATTCCCGAATATGCTGAACTGTTTGAAGTTGGAATGGTTTGAATCGGGTGAAAAATGTGGAAGGTAGAGCACCCCTAAATCTGGAGAAGACGAAGAAGTTTAACTAGATGAGGCAATTCCTGGAGGAATTGTGTGTGAATGCTCCATTGCTGAAGTTGAACCGAAATCCTGGAATTTTTTTTTTATTTTTTAGAATTGTTGAAGTAGAGCACACAATTCCCAAACAGGCGGAATATTTTGAAGTTGGAACGGTTTGAATCAGATGGAAAATGTGGGAGTTGTGGAGGTTTGAAGAATTTCCCATTCATTTCAATGGGAATTTCGGGAAAAGCGGGAATTTTTTGAAAAAAAAAACTTGAATGGTGTGAACGACTTGAAATGGTTGGTGTTGGAATTTTTCAAATCGGTCGAGAAATGTTGAAGTAGTAACATGTTGAATTGAGAAATGGTATTACGGAATTCCTGGAATTTCGGGAAAAGCCAGTTCAAAATACAACTTTGTTTTTTATTCTACTTAAAAGGAATGTTTTGACGGTGGAACGGTTGAAGTGGGTTGAAAAATGTGAAAGGAGTAGTCGCCAGAAAAAAAGGGTGGAAATAGGGCTTTGGAAACCAGGAGTTCTGGATAATCCTGGAATTGTTTCGATTTTGGAAAAAGGTAGTTTAGATTTCCAGGATGGTGGAATGTGTTGAAGGTAGAATGGTTTGAGTCGGTTGAAACATTTGGAAATGGTTGTTTAAATTTCCAGGATGGTAGAATGTGTTGAAGGTAGAATGGTTTGAATTGGTTGAAAAATGTGGAAATTGGTGGAAGTTTGAAAAATGGCCAATTAATTTGAATGGGAAAAATGTCCAGGAAAACCTGGAATTGTGGGAAATCTGGGAATTTTTTGGAATTTGTCAAGGGAAAGCCCGTGATTCCCGAATATGCTGAACTGTTTGAAGTTGGAATGGTTTGAATCGGGTGAAAAATGTGGAAGGTAGAGCACCCCTAAATCTGGAGAAGACGAAGAAGTTTAACTAGATGAGGCAATTCCTGGAGGAATTGTGTGTGAATGCTCCATTGCTGAAGTTGAACTGAAATCCTGGAATTTTTTTTTTATTTTTTAGAATTGTTGAAGTAGAGCACACAATTCCCAAACAGGCTGAATATTTTGAAGTTGGAACGGTTTGAATCAGATGGAAAATGTGGGAGTTGTGGATGTTTGAAGAATTTCCCATTCATTTCAATGGGAATTTCGGTAAAAGCGGGAATTTTTTGGAAAAAAAACTTGAATGGTGTGAATGACTTGAAATGGTTGGTGTTGGAATTTTTCAAATCGGTCGAGAAATGTTGAAGCAGTAACATGTTGAATTGAGAAATGGTTTTACGGAATTCCTGGAATTTCGGGAAAAGCCAGTTCAAAATACAACTTTGTTTTTTATTCTACTTAAAAGGAATGTTTTGACGGTGGAACGGTTGAAGTGGGTTGAAAAATGTGGAAGGAATAGTCGCCAGAAAAAAAAAGGGTGGAAATAGGGTTTTGGAAACCAGGAGTTCTGGAAAATCCTGGAATTTTTTCGAACTTGGAAAAAAGGTAGTTTAGATTTCCAGGATGGTGGAATGTGTTGAAGGTAGAATGGTTTGAGTCGGTTGAAACATTTGGAAATGGTTGTTTAAATTTCCAGGATGGTAGAATGTGTTGAAGGTAGAATGGTTTGAATTGGTTGAAAAATGTGGAAATTGGTGGAAGTTTGAAAAATGGCCAATTAATTTGAATGGGAAAAATGTCCAGGAAAACCTGGAATTGTGGGAAATCTGGGAATTTTTTGGGAATTTTGTCAAGGGAAAGCCCGTGATTCCCGAATATGCTGAACTGTTTGAAGTTGGAATGGTTTGAATCGGGTGAAAAATGTGGAAGGTAGAGCACCCCTAAATCTGGAGAAGACGAAGAAGTTTAACTAGATGAGGCAATTCCTGGAGGAATTGTGTGTGAATGCTCCAATGCTGAAGTTGAACTGAAATCCTGGAATTAAAAAAAATTTTTTTTTAGAATTGTTGAAGTAGAGCACACAATTCCCAAACAGGCTGAATATTTTGAAGTTGGAACGGTTTGAATCAGATGGAAAATGTGGGAGTTGTGGAGGTTTGAAGAATTTCCCATTCATTTCAATGGGAATTTCGGGAAAAGCGGGAATTTTTTAGAAATTAAAAATTGAATGGTGTGAATGAGTTGAAATGGTTGGTGTTGGAATTTTTCAAATCGGTCGAGAAATGTTGAAGTAGTAACATGTTGAATTGAGAAATGGTTTTACGGAATTCCTGGAATTTCGGGAAAAGCCAGTTCAAAATACAACTTTGTTTTTTATTCTACTTAAAAGGAATGTTTTGACGGTGGAACGGTTGAAGTGGGTTGAAAAATGTGGAAGGAATAGTCGCCAGAAAAAAAGGGTGGAAATAGGGTTTTGGAAACCAGGAGTTCTGGAAAATCCTGGAATTTTTTCGAACTTGGAAAAAAGGTAGTTTAGATTTCCAGGATGGTGGAATGTGTTGAAGGTAGAATGGTTTGAGTCGGTTGAAACATTTGGAAATGGTTGTTTAAATTTCCAGGATGGTAGAATGTGTTGAAGGTAGAATGGTTTGAATTGGTTGAAAAATGTGGAAATTGGTGGAAGTTTGAAAAATGGCCAATTAATTTGAATGGGAAAAATGTCCAGGAAAACCTGGAATTGTGGGAAATCTGGGAATTTTTTGGAATTTGTCAAGGGAAAGCCCGTGATTCCCGAATATGCTGAACTGTTTGAAGTTGGAATGGTTTGAATCGGGTGAAAAATGTGGAAGGTAGAG
>NC_084549.2:69867500-69970000 GCF_033978685.3 Nerophis lumbriciformis | reverse complement strand
TTCTTACAGTTTTTTTTCCATTTGCTTACACACAATTTGACTAACTGTGTGTCTTTTTTTCAAAAGGATTTACACACTTTTCCAAACACCACATTATATTTTCTTACAGTTTTTTCCATTTGCTTACACACAATTTGACCAACTGTGTGTCTTTTTTTCAAAAGGATTTACACACTTTTCCAAACTCCACATTCATTTTTTTTTACAGTTTTTTCCATTTACAAACACACAATTTGACCAACTGTGTGTCTTTTTACAAAAGGATTTACACACTTTTCCAAACACCACATTCAATTTTTTTTTAACAGTTTTTTCCATTTGCTTACACACAAATTTACTAACTGTGTGTCTTTTTTTCAAAAGGATTTACACACTTTTCCAAACACCACATTTAATTTTTTTTTTACATTTTTTTCCATTTGCTTACACACAAATTTACTAACTGTGTGTCTTCTTTTCAAAAGGATTTACACACTTTTCCAAACACCACATTCAATTTTTTTTTCAGTTTTTTCCATTTGCTTACACACAAATTTACTAACTGTGTGTCTTTTTTCCAAAAGGATTTACACACTTTTCCAAACAACACATTCAATTTTTTCCCCCAGTTTTTTCCATTTGCTTACACACAAATTTACTAACTGTGTGTCTTTTTTCCAAAAGGATTTACACACATTTCCAAACACCACATTCAAATTTCTTACAGTTTTTTTTCCATTTGCTTACACACAATTTGACTAACTGTGTGTCTTTTTTTCAAAAGGATTTACACACTTTTCCAAACACCACATTATATTTTCTTACAGTTTTTTCTAATTGCTTACACACAATTTGACCAACTGTGTGTCTTTTTTTCAAAATGATTTACACACTTTTCCAAACTCCACATTCATTTTTTTTTTTACAGTTTTTTCCATTTACTTACACACAATTTGACCAACTGTGTGTCTTTTTTTCAAAAGGATTTACACACTTTTCCAAACACCACATTAAATTTTTTTTTACAGTTTTTCCATTTGCTTACACACAAATTTACTAACTGTGTGTCTTTTTTTCAAAAGGATTTACACACTTTTCCAAACACCACATTTAATTTTTTTTTTACTTTTTTTTCCATTTGCTTACACACAAATTTACTAACTGTGTGTCTTCTTTTCAAAAGGATTTACACACTTTTCCAAACACCACATTTAATTTTTTTTTTACATTTTTTTCCATTTGCTTACACACAAATTTACTAACTGTGTGTCTTTTTTTCAAAAGGATTTACACACTTTTCCAAACACCACATTCAATTTTCTTTCAGTTTTTTCCTTTTGCTTACACACAATTTGACCAACTGTGTGTCCTTTTTTTTAAAAAGGATTTACACACTTTTCCAAACACCACATTCAATTTTCTTACAGTTTTTTCCATTTGCTTACACACAATTTTACTAACTGTGTGTCTTTTTTTCAAAAGGATTTACACACTTTTCCAAAAAACACATTACATTTTCTTACAGTTTTTTCCATTTGCTTACACACAATTTTACTAACTGTGTGTCTTTTTTTCAAAAGGATTTACACACTTTTCCAAACACCACATTCAATTTTCTTTTAGTTTTTTCCATTCGCTTACACACAATTTTACTAACTGTGTCTTTTTTTCCAAAAGGACTTACACACTTTTCCAAACACCACATTCAATTTTCTTTCAGTTTTTTCCTTTTGCTTACACACAATTTTACTAACTGTGTGTCTTTTTTTCAAAAGGATTTACACACTTTTCCAAAAACCACATTACATTTTCTTACAGATTTTTCCATTTGCTTACACACAATTTGACTAACTGTGTGTCTTTTTTTCCAAAAGGACTTACACACTTTTCCAAACACCACATTCAATTTTCTTACAGTTTTTTTCCATTTGCTTACACACAATTTGACTAACTGTGTGTCCCTTTTTCAAAAGGATTTACACACTTTTCAAACACCACATTCAAATTTCTTACAGTTTTTTTCCATTTGCTTACACACAATTTTACTAACTGTGTGATTTTTTCATAAGGATTTACACAGTTTTCCAAACACCACATTCAATTTTCTTACAGTTTTTTCCATTTGCTTACACACAATTTTACGAACTGTGTGTCTTTTTTTCAAAAGGATTTACACAGTTTTCCAAACACCACATTCAATTTTCTTTCAGTTTTTTCCTTTTGCTTACACACAATTTGACTAACTGTGTGTCTTTTTTTCAAAAGGATTTACACACTTTTCCAAACACCACATTCAATTTTCTTTAGTTTTTTTCCATTTGCTTACGCACAATTTTACTGTGTTTCTTTTTTTCAAAAGGATTCACACACTTTTCCAAACACCACATTCAAATTTCTTACAGTTTTTCCACTTGCTTACACACAATTTGACTAACTGTGTGTCTTTTTTCAAAAGGATTTAGACACTTTTCCAAACACCACATTCAATTTTTTTTTTTACAGTTTTTTCCATTCGCTTACACACAATTTTACTAACTGTGTGTCTTTTTTTCAAAATGATTTACACACTTTTCCAAAAACCACATTACATTTTCTTACAGTTTTTTCCATTTGCTTACACACAATTTTACAAACTGTGTGTCTTTTTTTTTAAAGGATTTACACACTTTTCCAAACACCCCACTCAATTTTCTTACAGTTTTTCCACTTGCTTACACACAATTTGACTAACTGAGTGTCTTTTTTGAAAAGGATTTACACACTTTTCCAAACACCACATTCAATTTTCTTACATTTTATTCCATTTGCTTACACACAATTTGACTAATGGTATGTATTTTTTCAAAAGGATTTACACACTTTTTCAAACACCACATTCAATTTTCTTACAGTTTTTCCACTGCTTACACACAATTTGACTAACTGAGTGTCTTTTTTGAAAAGGATTTACACACTTTTCCAAACACCACGTTCAATTTTCTTACAGTTTTTTTCATTTGCTTACACACATTTTTACTGTGTCTTTTTTTCAAAAGGATTTACAGTTTTCCAAACACCACATTACATTTTCTTACATTTTATTCCATTTACTTACACACAATTTGACCAACTGTGTGTCTTTTTACGAAAGGATTTACGCACGTTTCCAAACACCACATTCAATTTTCTTTCAGTTATTTCCATTTGCTTACACACAATTTTACTGTGTGTCTTTTTTTCCAAAAGGATTTACACACACAATTTGACACACAGTAAGTCAAATTGTGTGTAAGCAAATGGAAAAAACTGCAAGAAAATTGAATGTGGTGAATTTTTTTTTTTTTTTTTTTAAATCTGGAGACAAAGATGTGTGTATCACAATCCTAGTGTGTTGCAAAGTGTTGAAAATGGGTGTATCACCATCACTATGCAAAAGAGCTTGGAGTCACTAGAGAAAAGCGCTATATAAATATAATTCACTTCACTTCACATTATCTGTGTGCAAGACGTGAAGGTGTAATATTTTGCAAAAACTGTGTGTAAAATCTGGTGTGTAAGCAATTGGAAAAAACTGCAATGCCGCACTGAGTCCACTAGAGGGCGGCAATGCAACGTAAATTTGTCTGCAACGTGAAGCATTGGAGGCTTTTTTTTTTTTTTTTTTTTTTTTTTTTTTAAATTGATACCTGCTATTAATAGAGAAGTACACAAACACACATCTAATACAATAGTTTATAATTACAGTATGCATGGTGTACCTAATGAAGTGTCCAGTGAGTGCTCATTAGTGTTGACAAACATTATCTAGGTTATAATCTTCACCAGATGGTGTTTTCCTCATCCTTTTTGATTCCTTCCTTGTCCTTTTCACACTTGGACGCTGGAAGCTGTTAAGTGCTGCTTTATTTGGGACCTTTTCTTAAAGGGACAGTGCACGCCTCACAATGACAAGACTTTCAGTCGGCGTGTTATTTCCCACTTATTGCCTCATATTGGCATTTGTCTGCCGCAGACGACGGGAGACGCGGAATAAATCGGGGCCTGAATGGCTTTGCGGCGAGGACATCCCGGGTTAGGAGGACGCCTTCTTGTTACGGGAGAAGGACATCCTTCCTTGTGCCAATTTACGTCTTCTGGCTCATCCGGGGGCCTAATTTGTGGCGTTGGAGAGCGCCTCTTCGCACGCCACCCGCAGGGGGTCCGCTTAAATGCACTTGGCCGCCAAAAAAGGAGCGCCCGTGTCAGAAGATCGTTATTAGACGACAGACGAGCAACGACCCGACATTTGCAGAGAGAGCAAGAAAACGCTTGATTAAACGTTCACATCCTCCACTTTCCATTGGTCAAGAAATACATGAGGAATAATGAAAGTCAGCATTTGTTAGTGTTGGTCAATGAGAGAGGATCATCACACTCAACATTACTTTTGTTCCACCTACTTTTGTTCCGTACTGCCTATGTGGTTTACTTTTGTTCCACTTACTTTTGTTCCTTACTACCTAGGTGGCTTACTTTTGTTTTACTTACTTTTGTTCCACCTACTTTTGTTCCGTACTGCCTATGTGGTTTACTTTTGTTCCACTTACTTTTGTTCCTTACTGCCTATGTGGTTTACTTTTGTTCCACTTACTTTTGTTCTTTACTGCCTATGTGGTTTACTTTTGTTCCACTTTCTTTTGTCACCTTAATACCTTTGTGGCTTACTTTTGTTCCACTTACTTTTGTTCTTTACTGCCTATGTAGCTTACTTTTGTTCCACTATCTTTTCTTCCTTACTACTTTTGTGGCTTAATTTTGTTCCACTTACTTTTCTTCCTTACTACCTTTGTGGATTACTTTTGTTCCACTTACTTGTGTTCCTTACTGCCTATGTAGCTTACTTTTGTTCCACTATCTTTTCTTCCTTACTACTTTTGTGGCTTTATTTTGTTCCACTTACTTTTGTTTCTTACTACCTTTGTGGCCTACTTTTGTTCCACTTACTAGTGTTCTTTAATGTCTTTGTGGCTCACTTTTGTTTCACTTACTTGTGTTCTTAACTTCCTTTGTGACCTACTTTTGTTCCACTTACTTTTGTTCCTTACTACCTTTGTGGCTTAGTTTTGTTCCACTTATTTTTGTTCCTTACTTTTGTTCCATACTGCCCAGGTGGCTTACTTTTGTTCCATTTACTTTTGTTCCTTACTGCTTTTGTGGCTGACTTTTGTTCCACTTACTTTTGTTCCTTACTACTTTTGTGGCTTACTTTTGTTCCTTACTACCTTTATGTCTAACTTCTGTTCCACTTACTTTTGTTCCTCACTGCCTATGTGACTCACTTTATGTTCCACTTTCTTTTCTTCCTTACTACCTTTGTGGCTAACTTCTGTTCCACTTACTTTTGTTCCTCACTGCCTATGTGACTCACTTTATGTTCCAATTTCTTTTCTTCCTTACTACATTTGTGGCTCACTTTTGTTCCACTTACGTTTGTTCCTTACTGCCTATTGGGCTTACTTTTGTTCCACTTACTTTTGTTCCTTACTAATTTTGTGGCTTACTTTTGTTCCTTACTACCTTTGTGGCTTACTTTTGTTCCACTTACTTTTGTTCCGCACTGCCTATGTGGCTTACTTCATGTTGCACTTTCTTTTCTTCCTTACTACCTTTGTGGCTCACTTTTGTTCCACTTACGATTGTTCCTTACTGCCTATGTGGCTTACTTTTGTTCCACCCACTTTTGTTCTTTAATACCTTGGTGGCTTATTTTTGATCCACTTACTTTTGTTCCTTACTGCCCATGTGGCTTACTTTTGTTCCACTTACTTTTGTTCCCTACTTTTGTTCCACTTACTTTTGTCCCTTACTGTCTATGTGGCTTACTTTTGTTCCACTAACTTTTGTTCCTTACTACTTTTGTGGCTTACTTTTGTTCCTTACTACCTTTGTGGCTTACTTTAGTTCCACTTACTTTTGTTCTGCACTGCCTATGTGGCTTACTTTTGTTCCACTTTCTTTTCTTCCTTACTACATTTGTGGCTCACTTTTGTTCCACTTACGTTTGTTCCTTACTGCCTATGTGGCTTACTTTTGTTCCACTTACTTTTGTTCCTTACTACTTTTGTGGCTTACTTTTGTTCCTAACTACCTTTGTGGCTTACTTTTGTTCCACTTACTTTTGTTCCGCACTTCCTATGTGGCTTACTTCATGTTCCACTTACTTTTGTTCCGCACTGCCTATGTGGCTTACTTCATGTTCCACTTTCTTTTCTTCCTTACAACCTTTGTGGCTCACTTTTGTCCCACTTACGTTTGTTCCTTACTGCCTATGTGGCTTACTTTTGTTCCACTTACTTTTGTTCCTTACTACTTTTGTGGCTTACTTTTGTTCCTTACTACCTTTGTGGCTTACTTTTGTTCCACTTACTTTTGTTACGCACTGCCTATGTGGCTTACTTCATGTTCCACTTTCTTTTCTTCCTTACTACCTTTGTGGCTCACTTTTGTTCCACTTACGATTGTTCCTTACTGCCTATGTGGCTTATTTTTGTTCCACCCACTTTTGTTCTGTAATACCTTTGTGGCTTACTATGATCCACTTACTTTTGTTCCTTACTGCCCATGTGGCTTACTTTTGTTCCACTTACTTTTGTTCCACTTTTTACTTTTGTTCCCTACTTTTGTTCCACTTACATTTGTCCCTTACTGCCTATGTGGCTTACTTTTGTTCCACTCACTTTTGTTCCTTACTACTTTTGTGGCTTACTTTTGTTCCTTACTACCTTTGTGGCTTACTTTAGTTCCACTTACTTTTGTTCTGCACTGCCTATGTGGTTTACTTTTGTTCCACTTTCTTTTCTTCCTTACAACCTTTGTGGCTCACTTTTGTTCCACTTACGTTTGTCCCTTACTGCCTATGTGGCTTACTTTTGTTCCACTTACTTTTGTTCCTTACTACTTTTGTGGCTTACTTTTGTTCCTTACTACCTTTGTGGCTTACTTTAGTTCCACTTACTTTTGTTCCGCACTGCCTATGTGGCTTACTTTTGTTCCACTTTCTTTTCTTCCTTACTACATTTGTGGCTCACTTTTGTTCCACTTAAGTTTGTTCCTTACTGCCTATGTGGCTTACTTTTGTTCCACTTACTTTTGTTCCTTACTACTTTTGTGGCTTACTTTTGTTCCTTACTACCTTTGTGGCTTACATTAGTTCCACTTACTTTTGTTCCTTACTGCCTATGGGGCTTACTTTGTTCCACTTTCTTTTCTTCCTTACTACCTTTGTAACTCACTTTTTTTCCACTTACGTTTGTTCTTTACTGCCTATGTGGCTTACTTTTGTTCCACTTACTTTTGTTCCTTACTACTTTTGCGGCTTACTTTTGTTCCTTACTGCCTTTGTGGCTTACATTAGTTCCACTTAGTTTTGTTCCTTACTGCCTATGTGGCTTACTTTTGTTCCACTTTCTTTTCTTCCTTACTACCTTTGTAACTCACTTTTGTTCCACTTACGTTTGTTCCACTTACTTTTGTTCCACTTATTTTTGTTCCACTTACTTTTGTTCCTTAATTTTGTTCCACTTACTTTTGTCCCTTACTGCCTATGTGGCTTACTTTTGTTCCACCTACTTTTGTTCCTTACTACTTTTGTGGCTTACTTTTGTTCCTTACTACCTTTGTGGCTTACTTTAGTGCACTTACTTTTGTTCCTTACTGCCTATGTGGCTTACTTTTGTTCCACTTTTTTTTCTTCCTTACTACCTTTGTAACGCACTTTTGTTCCACTTACGTTTGTTCCTACTCAGTGGCCTAGTGGTTAGAGTGTCCGCCCTGAGATCGGTAGGTTGTGAGTTCAAATCCCGGCCGAGTCATACCAAAGACTATAAAAATGGGACCCATTACCTCCCTGCTTGGCACTCAGCATCAAGGGTTGGAATTGGGGGTTAAATCACCAAAATGATTCCCGGGCGCGGCCACCGCTGCTGCCCACTGCTCCCCACTGCTCCCCTCACCTCCCAGGGGGTGATCAAGGGTGATGGGTCAAATGCAGAGAATAATCTCGCCACACCTAGTGTGTGTGTGTGACAATCATTGGTACTTTAACTTTAACTTTACTACTTTTGTGGCTTACTTTTGTTCCTTACTACCTTTGTGGCTTACATTAGTTCCACTTAGTTTTGTTCCTTACTGCCTATGTGGCTTACTTTTGTTCCACTTTCTTTTCTTCCTTACTACCTTTGTAACTCACTTGTGTTCCACTTACGTTTGTTCCACTTACTTTTGTTCCACTTATTTTTGTTCCACTTACTTTTGTTCCTTACTTTTGTTCCACTTACTTTTGTTCCCTTACTGCCTATGTGGCTTACTTTTGTTCCACCTACTTTTGTTCCTTACTACTTTTGTGGCTTACTTTTGTTCCTTACTACCTTTGTGGCTTACATTAGTTCCACTTACTTTTGTTCCTTACTGCCTATGTGGCTTACTTTTGTTCCACTTTCTTTTCTTCCTTACTACCTTTGTAACTCACTTTTTTTCCACTTACGTTTGTTCTTTACTGCCTATGTGGCTTACTTTTGTTCCACTTACTTTTGTTCCTTACTACTTTTGTGGCTTACTTTTGTTCCTTACTACCTTTGTGGCTTACATTAGTTCCACTTAGTTTTGTTCCTTACTGCCTATGTGGCTTACTTTTGTTCCACTTTCTTTTCTTCCTTACTACCTTTGTAACGCACTTTTGTTCCACTTACGTTTGTTCCTTACTGCCTATGTGGCTTACTTTTGTTCCATACTGCCTATTTAGTTCCACACTGCCTATGTGTCCTACACATTTAGTCAGTGCTACCTGGTACATCATCCTTGGTTTCTTGCACCAATAGTACTTTATATGTATATGTATATATATATATATATATATATATATATATATATATATATATATATATATATATCCATCCATCCATTTTCTACTGCTTGTCCCTTTAGGGGTTGCGGGGGATGCTTGAGCCTATAACTATATATATATATATATATATATATATATATATACATATATATATATATATATATATATATATATATATATATATATATAGCTGTATTTCAATGTTATTCCTCTTTCCCTGAACATTGTCATATCTACACTGTAGCAAGTAAGCAAATGACCTTTCAAATGTTATTTTACAAAGATCATTCCTGGCACAAATGCCTTCCCTGGGCACTAATGTGGTTACTCACTAGCTCCGGTACCAGCTTGGCATTAAAGCGCTCCCATGAAATAAACCACCGGGCATCCATCCGTGTGCACGATGCGAGGCCAACAAAGAAGGCTGGTTAAAGCCGGAGGCTAATTCTTCCTGCACTTTATAACCGTGCCGAACCCAGACTGAGGTCACAAAAGCCGAGACGGAGATGATGTTTAATCCATTTTCCTTATACACAATTAACCTCTCAGAAACGGAATTTCGTTCTTTTTTTCCGGGAAAAACCCAAACCTCATTAGTTGCATATGCAAAAAATAATACAAAAAATCATACGAGTGGTGCTGTACTGTATAGCTTTATGCAAACAGATTCTTAATATTTAAAATAAAGCATGATGAAATTGACTCCACACGCGACCTCTCGGCCTCATTTAAACAGCTCTTATAAATAATGGAGGGGGGGGGGGGGATCCATAATGATGTAATTTACACATAAGACACACGCTGATACAAGCCACTCATTATTCAAATGTATGCTATGGATTTAAATATCATGAATAAAGTTACATATTGATTCAAATCAATGTCAGGGATCTTTAATAATGTTTAAAATTTGCATGAAGATTTCTTGTCGGTCTTGTTTGGAGTCACGGGCTTCTGCAAATAAAAGAGCGTGTTTTTTTTTTTTTTTTACTGTAAAAACACTCATTACCTACATTTAAAACCCCGAGCACATTCCCAAAGCTCATCATGTGAGCATGAAAAATAGCGATAATGATATATAATCTGGTATTCTTGGTGGCTTACGTGCTATGGCTGTTTATGCTAATCCCGCCTGAACCGCGGTTAATCTACCTCAAGGCCTCTCGACAACACTTTCCTGGTAAAGCACCAGCGTGTACACACCTTTTTTTTTTTACATAAGCAAAGAAAAAGGAGCTATTTTCGGAGCTATTTCACAGAAAAATTGAATAAACGCATGCAGAGTTTTTGTTACACCATGATCGCGTTGTTTGATTGAAAAAATAAATAAATAAACCCTCGTGCAAATCCCGATTAGAAGGCTAAAGGTGCAGTGATCTTTTCGGAGCTATTTCACAGAAAAAAAATTTAATAAACGCGTGTAGAGTTTTTGTTACACCATGATCGTGTTGTTTGATTGAAAAAATAAATAAATAAACCCTCGTGCAAATCCTGATTAGAAGGCTAAAGGTGCAGTGATCTTTTCGGAGCTTTTTCACAGAAAAAAATTTAATAAACGCGTGTAGAGTTTTTGTTGCACCATGATCGCGTTGTTTGATTGAAAAAATAAATAAATAAACCCTCGTGCAAATCCCGATTAGAAGGCTAAAGGTGCAGTGATCTTTTCGGAGCTATTTCACAGAAAAAAAATTGAATAAACGCATGTAGAGTTTTTGTTGCACCGTGATCGCGTTGTTTGATTGAAAAAATAAATAAATAAACCCTCGTGCAAATCCCGATTAGAAGGCTAAAGGTGCAGTGATCTTTTCGGAGCTATTTCACAGAAAAAAAATTGAATAAACGCATGTAGAGTTTTTGTTGCACCATGATCGCGTTGTTTGATTGAAAAAATAAATAAATAAACCCTCGTGCAAAACCTGATTAGAAGGCTAAAGGTGCAGTGATCCGAGGGTTTTATGGACTACTAAGTATGTTGAGTCAAATTGCATCTAATCACAGCGACGATGTCATCCCTTCATTACGTGGTTACAACGCTCTGCCCTTTTATCACGGTGTGCAATAAAACTGTTCACGCTGAGGTTGTAATCGGCAAACACTTGAACCAAAAAGTTAATTCCGCTCCAATCGTGTGGAAAATTCACCGGGTGATTTTTTTTTTTTTTTTTAGTGGGTGTAGCACGCGGCGCTAATGAGAGCCGCCATTAAAAAGCATTACCGCAAAATCTGATATGATCCAATATGAAAGCCTCATTAAATACGAGCCAATAATTATACAGTGCTTGGAGTGCACTGCGGTCGAGTAAGTGCCTTGTGGCAGATTACCCGACACATGAAACGTGACAAATTATTCACTTCAGCCGCCACACTCGTACCGTTTTATGTATGCGACTTATAGTCCAGTGCGGCTTATATATGGAAACATATTTATTTATTTATTTTAATTTGGTGGGTGTGGCTTAAATGTGTGCTCTACAGTCTGGAAAATACGCTACAAACTTTTCTATACACATACCTGTTCAAAAACCAAATAAGTACATCAATGTTCGACTGGATTCCAGAGGATGAGATGCAAAAATTAGCATAATAGCTACAAAGAAAACAATGAAAACAATGTTGGATGATACAAACCACTTACTCAACGTTCCCTTTGTAAGTTTTACAATATAACTAAAACAATTCATACTTACTAATTCGTTCCATGTGTGATGTCTGTAGGAGTGTTTTCATGCATATTTCTACATGCTATCGTAATGTAATTAAGCTAGCGTGGTTAGCATTAGCAAATTTACAAGTGTCTTTGTTAGTATTAACTTACAATGGCATTCTTTTTGTGCTGTTTCAGTTTGGTAAACTCTTGAAATCGAGTCTGTTTAGCTGATTTGGAGAGCTAGCTTCCGTAGCTAGTGGGTCCATGACGATGACTTCTGTTTTGTTTGATCAGCCGTTTTACTGCCGTGTGACAGGCACAGTTTGGAAACAATTAAGGTATGTAAATAAACATTTACAAAATCGTTCGCACCGTTATATGTATGCGGCTTATAGTCCAGTGCGGCTAATATATGTAAAAATAAAAATGTCTTCTAAAATTCGGTGTGCCCTATAGCCCGGAAAATACTATACAAACTTTTCTATTCACAAACCTGTTCAAGAACTATCAAGTACATCAAAGTTCCAGTGGATTCCAGAGGATGAAGTGCACAAGTTAGCATTACAGCTAGAAATAAAACAATGAAAACGATGCTGGTTGATACAAACCACTGACCTTACATTATTCAACGTTCCCATTGTAAGTTTTACAATATAACTAAAACGATTCATACTTACTAAACCATTCCGTGCATTCTTTTTGTATTGCTTCAGTTTCGTAAACTCTTGAAATTGAGTCTGTTTAGCTGATTTGGAGAGCTAGCGTCCGCAGCTAGTGGGTCCATGACGATGACTTCTGTTTTGTTTGATCAGCCGTTTAACTGCCGTGTGACAGGCAAAGTTTGGAAACAGTTAAGGTATGTAAATAAACATTTACAAAATCTTTCGCACCGTTATATGTATGCGGCTTATAGTCCAGTGTGGCTAATATATGTAAAAATATTTTTTTTCTAAAATTTGGTTTGTGCGGCTTAAATATAGCCCGGAAAATATTGTACAAACTTTTCTATTCACAAACCTATTCAAGAACTATCAAGTACATCAAAGTTCCAGTGGATTCCAAAGGATAAAGTGCAGAAATTAGCATTACAGCTAGAAATAAAACAATGAACACGATGCTGGTTGATACAAACCACTGACCTTACATTATTCAATGTTCCAATCGTAAGTTTTACAATATAACTAAAACGATTCATACTTACTAAACCATTCCGTGCAATCTTTTTGTATTGTTTCAGTTTGGTAAACTCTTGAAATCGAGTCTGTTTAGCTGATTTGGAGAGCTAGCTTCCGTAGCTAGTGGGTCCATGACGATGACTTCTGTTTTGTTTGATCAGCCGTTTTACTGCCGTGTGACAGGCAAAGTTTGGAAACAGTTAAGGTATGTAAATAAACATTTACTAAATCGTTCGCACCGTTATATGTATGCGGCTTATAGTCCAGTGCGGCTAATATTTGTAAAAATAAAAATTGTTCTAAAATTTGGTTGGTGCGGCTTAAATATAGCCCGGAAAATATTGTACAAACTTTTCTATTCACAAACCTGTTCAAGAACTATCAAGTACATCAAGGTTCCAGTGGATTCCAGAGGATAAAGTGCAGAAATTAGCATTACAGATAGAAATAAAACAATGAACACGATGCTGGTTGATACAAACCACTGACCTTACATTATTCAACGTTCCCATTGTAAGTTTTACAATATAACTAAAACGATTCATACTTACTAAACCATTCCGTGCAATCTTTTTGTATTGTTTCAGTTTCGTAAACTCTTGAAATTGAGTCTGTTTAGCTGATTTGGAGAGCTAGCGTCCGCAGCTAGTGGGTCCATGACGATGACTTCTGTTTTGTTTGATCAGCCGTTTAACTGCCGTGTGACAGGCAAAGTTTGGAAACAGTTAAGGTATGTAAATAAACATTTACAAAATCTTTCCCACCGTTATATGTATGCGGCTTATAGTCCAGTGTGGCTAATATATGTAAAAATAAAAATTGTTCTAAAATTTGGTTGGTGCGGCTTAAATATAGCCCGGAAAATACTGTACAAACTTTTCTATTCACAAACCTATTCAAGAACTATCAAGTACATCAAAGTTCCAGTGAATTCCAGAGGATAAAGTGCAGAAATTAGCATTACAGCTAGAAATAAAACAATGAACACAATGCTGGTTGATAAAAACCACTTACCTTACATTATTCAACGTTCCCATTGAAAGTTTTACAATATAACTAAAACGATTCATACTTACTAAACCATTCCGTGCAATCTTTTTGTATTGTTTCAGTTTGGTAAACTCTTGAAATTGAGTCTGTTTAGCTGATTTGGAGAGCTAGCGTCCGCAGCTAGTGGGTCCATGACGATGACTTCTGTTTTGTTTGATCAGCCGTTTAACTGCCGTGTGACAGGCAAAGTTTGGAAACAGTTAAGGTATGTAAATAAACATTTACAAAATCGTTCGCACCGTTATATGTATGCGACTTATAGTCCAGTGCGGCTAATATATGTAAAAATAGAAATTGTTCTCAAATTTGGTTGGTGCGGTTTAAATATAGCCCGGAAAATATTGCACAAACTTTTCTATTCACAAACCTATTCAAGAACTATCAAGTACATCAAAGTTCCAGTGGATTCCAGAGGATAAAGTGCAGAAATTAGCATTACAGCTAGAAATAAAACAATGAACACGATGCTGGTTGATACAAACCACTGACCTTACATTATTCAACGTTCCCATTGAAAGTTTTACAATATAACTAAAATGATTCATACTTACTAAACCATTCCGTGCAATCTTTTTGTATTGTTTCAGTTTGGTAAACTCTTGAAATTGAGTCTGTTTAGCTGATTTGGAGAGCTAGCGTCCGCAGCTAGTGGGTCCATGACGATGACTTCTGTTTTGTTTGATCAGCCGTTTAACTGTTGTGTGACAGGCACAGTTTTACAGTTAAGGTATGTAAATAAACATTTACAAAATCTGTTGTACCGTTATAAGTATGCGGTGTGCCCTATAGCCCGGAAAATGCGGTATAAACTTTTCCATTCACAAACCTGTTCAAGAACTATCAAGTACATCAAAGTTCCAGTGGATTCCAGAGGATAAAGTGCAGAAATTAGCATTACAGCTAGAAATAAAACAATGAACACGATGCTGGTTGATACAAACCACTGACCTTACATTATTCAACGTTCCCATTGTAAGTTTTACAATATAACTAAAACGATTCATACTTACTAAACCATTCCGTGCAATCTTTTTGTATTGTTTCAGTTTCGTAAACTCTTGAAGTTGAGTCCGTTTAGCTGATTTGGAGAGCTAGCGTCCGCAGCTAGTGGGTCCATGACGATGACTTCTGTTTTGTTTGATCAGCCGCTTAACTGCCGTGTGACAGGCAAAGTTTGGAAACAGTTAAGGTATGTAAATAAACATTTACAAAATCTTTCGCACCGATATATGTATGCGGCTTATAGTCCAGTGCGGCTAATATATGTAAAAATAAAAATTGTTCTAAAATTTGGTTGGTGCGGCTTAAATATAGTCCGGAAAATATTGTACAAACTTTTCTATTCACAAACCTGTTCAAGAACTATCAAGTACATCAAAGTTCCAGTGGATTCCAGAGGATAAAGTGCAGAAATTAGCATTACAGATAGAAATAAAACAATGAACACGATGCTGGATGATACAAACCACTGACCTTACATTACTCAACCTGCCCATCTTTGGTTCTGTGGAGACTATTCTGTCGGATCGAACGCTTGCCTTCGTTCTAATTAGGAGCGTGAAAAAACCGCAGCACCATCACATTCCGCACAAATCAATATCCTCTCAAAAGCCAGGCGCTGCCTCTACATGAAGAGCTTTTTTTGTTCTCTTTTTCCAAGGCGAGCGAGAAGAAAGACAACACAATAACAGCACATGTCAGTGAAGTGAAGTCGAGAAGAAAACGAGGAGGTGAGATGTGAAGAGATCAATGTTTGGATTTTTGCTTCCCAGAAAACTACTGACATCTTTGGCTTGACTGTAGTTTGCTGCGTTTTACACAGCAGGGGGTGATTTCTGAACAAGGTTCCCTTTCAAACTAAACTCAACAGAATATAACTATATTACTTTGACTGTGTCTCTTTGCACTGGTCAATTCGTCAAAAGGGTTAACAAAAAAAAGAATACTTACACATCCAAAAGAAAGCCAGCACGATCTGGTATCAGAGGACGTCCATAGCAGCCGTGAGAGCCAAGAGATCCTTTGGTCACATCCTTTCAGAGGTGTCGGTACCGGATGAAGAGGGGTCCAGTAGGCTCTGGGTCACAACTTTAGAACGAGATCAAGGCACATCGAGTCATGGAGGAACCTGGAGGAACAAAACAAGTTCAAACTAATTCAAAACTAATACCAACAACTCTAAGATATCTTTAACAATAAGCTATTGGGGAAAATAATCAGTATCAATAAATAATGACGGACAAAAGAGTCCTAGTTTCATTGATCAGGCACAATGCATTGATACAACGTTGATTATGTGTACATGTTCTTTAAAACTGACTTTGAAACAAGGTTGTAAAATAGTTGTGTTTGTAAATTCAGACAACGTTGGATCCACGTTGTTGGTTGGGAAATAACCAACATTTCAATGGTCAAATCAATGTTGTGTCAACGTTGTATTTGTGTTGTAGAATATTGGTTGGGAAATGACCTAAGATTCAATGGTCAAATCAACGTCAGAACCCAACATTGCATAAATGTTGTCAAAAAGCATGTTGTTTCAACGTTGTATTTGTGTTGTGGGATAATGGTTGGGAAATGACCAAAATTCAATGGTCAAATCAACGTGAGAACCCGACATTGAATAAACGTTGTCAAAAAGCATGTTGTGTCAACGTTGTATTTGTGTTGTAGAATATTGGTTGTAAAATGACCAAAATTCAACGGTCAAATCAACGTCAGAACCCAACATTGATTAAACGTCGTCAAAAAGCATGTTGTTTCAACGTTGTATTTGTGTTGTGGGATATTGGTTGGGAAATGACCAAAATTCAATGGTCAAATCAACGTGAGAACCCGACATTGAATAAACGTTGTCAAAAAGCATGTTGTGTCAACGTTGTATTTGTGTTGTAGAATATTGGTTGGAAAATGACCAAAATTCAACGGTCAAATCAACGTCAGAACCCAACATTGATTAAACGTCGTCAAAAAGCATGTTGTTTCAACGTTGTATTTGTTTTGTGGGATATTGGTTGGGAAATGACCAAAATTCAACGGTCAAATCAAGGTCAGAACCCAACATTGAATAAACGTCATCAAAAAGCAAGTTGTTTCAACGTTGTATTTGTGTTGTGGGATATTGGTTGGGAAATGATCAAAATTCAATGGTCAAATCAAGGTCACAACCTAACATTGAATAAATGTTGTCAAAAAGCATGTTGTTTCAACGTTGTATTTGTGTTGTAGAATATTGGTTGGGAAATGACCAAAATTCAATGGTCAAATCAACATTACAACTTGACATTAAATAAACGTTGTCAAAAAGCAAGTTGTGTCAACGTTGTATTTGTGTGGTAGAATATTGGTTGGGAAATGACCAAAATTCAACGGTCAAATCAACGTCAGAACCCAACATTGAATAAACGTCGTCAAAAAGCATGTTGTTTTAACGTTGTATATGTGTTGTAGAGTATTGGTTGGGAAATGACCAAATTTCAATGGTCAAATCAACGTCAGAACCCAACATTGATTAAACGTTGTCAAAAAGCATGTTGTTTCAACGTTGTATTTAAGTTGTAGAATATTGGTTGGGAAAAAAACAAAATTCAATGGTCAAACCAACCTCAGAACCTAACATTGAATAAATGTTGTAAAAAAACATGTTGTTTTAACGTTGTATTTGTGTTGTAGAATATTGGTTGGAAAATGACCAAAATTCAATGTCAAATCAACGTCAGAATCCAACATTGAATAAACGTCGTCAAAAAGCAAGTTGTTTCAACGTTGTTTTGGTTTTGTGGGATATTGGTTGGGAAATGACCAAAATTCAACGGTCAAATCAACGTCAGAACCCAACATTGAATAAACGTTGTCAAAAAGCATGTTGTTTCAACGTTGTATTTGTGTTGTAGAATATTGGTTGGGAAAAGACCAAAATTCAATGGTCAAATCAACGTCAGAACCCAACATTGAATAAACGTCGTCAAAAAGCATGTTGTTTTAACGTTGTCATGTAGTGTAGTGTAGTGGTTGGGAAATGACCAAATTTCAATGTCAAATCAATGTCAGAACCCAACATTGAATGAACGTTGTCAAAAAGCATGTTGTTTCAACGTTGTATTTGTGTTGTAGAATATTGGTTGGGAAATGACCAAATTTCAATGTCAAATCAATGTCAGAACCCAACATTGAATGAACGTTGTCAAAAAGCATGTTGTTTCAACGTTGTATTTGTGTTGTAGAATATTGGTTGGGAAATGACCAAAATTCAATAGTCAAATCAACGTCAGAACCCAACATTGAATAAACGTCGTCAAAAAGCATGTTGTTCCAACGTTGTATTTGTGTTGTAGAATATTGGTTGAAAAATGACCAAAATTCAATGGTCAAATCAACGTCACAACCTGACATTGAATAAACGTCGTCAAAAAGCATGTTGTTTCAACGTTGTATTTGTGTTGTAGAATAGTGGTTGGGAAATGACCAAAATTCAACGGTTTAATCAACGTCAGAACCCAACATTGAATAAACGTCGTCAAAAAGCATGATGTTTTAACGTTGTATTTGTGTTGTAGAATATTGGTTGGGAAATGACCAAAATTCAATGGTCAAATCAACATTACAACTTGACATTAAATAAACGTTGTCAAAAAGCAAGTTGTGTCAACATTGTATTTGTGTGGTAGAATATTGGTTGGAAAATGACCAAATTTCAATGGTCAAATCAACGTCAGAACCCAACATTGATTAAACGTTGTCAAAAAGCATGTTGTTTCAACGTTGTATTTAAGTTGTAGAATATTGGTTGGAAAAAAAATAAAATTCAATGGTCAAACCAACCTCAGAACCTAACATTGAATAAATGTTGTAAAAAAACATGTTGTTTTAACGTTGTATTTGTGTTGTAGAATATTGGTTGGAAAATGACCAAAATTCAATGTCAAATCAACGTCAGAATCCAACATTGAATAAACGTCGTCAAAAAGCAAGTTGTTTCAACGTTGTTTTTGTTTTGTGGGATATTGGTTGGGAAATGACCAAAATTCAACGGTCAAATCAACGTCAGAACCCAACATTGAATAAACGTTGTCAAAAAGCATGTTGTTTCAACGTTGTATTTGTGTTGTAGAATATTGGTTGGGAAATGACCAAAATTCAATGGTCAAATCAACGTCAGAACCCAACATTGAATAAACGTCGTCAAAAAGCATGTTGTTTCAACGTTGTATTTGTGTTGTAGAATATTGGTTGAAAAATGACCAAAATTCAATGGTCAAATCAACATTACAACTTGACATTAAATAAACGTTGTCAAAAAGCAAGTTGTGTCAACATTGTATTTGTGTGGTAGAATATTGGTTGGAAAATGACCAAATTTCAATGGTCAAATCAACGTCAGAACCCAACATTGATTAAACGTTGTCAAAAAGCATGTTGTTTCAACGTTGTATTTAAGTTGTAGAATATTGGTTGGGAAAAAAACAAAATTCAATGGTCAAACCAACCTCAGAACCTAACATTGAATAAATGTTGTAAAAAAACATGTTGTTTTAACGTTGTATTTGTGTTGTAAAGTATTGGTTGGGAAAAGACCAAAATTCAATGGTCAAATCAACGGCAGAACCCAACATTGAATAAACGTCGTCAAAAAGCATGTTGTTTCAACGTTGTATTTGTGTTGTAGAATATTGATTGGGAAAAGACCAAAATTCAATGGTCAAATCAACGTCAGAACCCAACATTGAATAAACGTCATCAAAAAGCATGTTGTTTTAACGTTGTATATGTGATGTAGAGTATATGTTGGGAAATGACCAAAATTCAATGGTCAAATCAACGTCAGAACCAAACATTGATTAAACGTTGTCATAAAGCATGTTGTTTTAACGTTGTTTTTGTTTTGTGGGATATTGGTTGGGAAATGACCAAAATTCAATGGTCAAATCAACGTCAGAACCCAACATTGAATAAACGTTGTCAAAAAGCATGTTGTTTCAACGTTGTATTTGTGTTGTAGAATATTGGTTGGGAAAAGACCAAAATTCAATGGTCAAATCAACGTCAGAACCCAACATTGAATAAACGTCATCAAAAAGCATGTTGTTTTAACGTTGTATATGTGATGTAGAGTATATGTTGGGAAATGACCAAAATTCAATGGTCAAATCAACGTCAGAACCAAACATTGATTAAACGTTGTCATAAAGCATGTTGTTTTAACGTTGTATTTGTGTTGTAAAGTATTGATTTGGAAATGACCAAAATTCAATGGTCAAATCAACATTACAACTTGACATTAAATAAACGTTGTCAAAAAGCATGTTGTGTCAACGTTGTATTTGTGTTGTAGAATATTGGTTGGGAAAAGACCAAAATTCAATGGTCAAATCAACGTCAGAACCCAACATTGATTAAACGTTGTCAAAAAGCATGTTGTTTCAACGTTGTATTTGTGTTGTAGAATATTGGTTGGAAAATGACCAAAATTCAACGGTTTAATCAACGTCAGAACCCAACATTGAATAAACGTTGTCAAAAAGCATGTTGTGTCAACGTTGTATTTGTGTGGTAGAATATTGGTTGGGAAATGACCAAAATTCAACGGTCAAATCAACGTCAGAACCAAACATTGAATAAACGTTGTCAAAAAGCATGTTGTGTCAACGTTGTATTTGTGTTGTAGTGTAGTGGTTGGGAAATGACCAAAATTCAACGGTCAAGTCAACGTCAGAACCCACCATTTAATAAACGTCGTCAAAAAGCATGTTGTTTCAACGTTGTATTTGTTTTGTGGGATATTGGTTGGGAAATGACCAAAATTCAATGGTCAAATCAACGTCAGAACCCAACATTGAATAAACGTTGTCAAAAAGCATGTTGTATCAACGTTGTATTTGTGTGGTAGAATATTGGTTGGGAAATGACCAAAATTCAACGGTCAAATCAACGTCAGAACCCAACATTGAACAAACGTCGTCAAAAAGCATGTTGTTTTAACGTTGTATATGTGTTGTAGAGTATTGGTTAAGAAATGACCAAAATTCAACGGTCAAATCAACGTCAGAACCCAACATTGATTAAACCTTGTCAAAAAGCATGTTGTTTCAACGTTGTATTTAAGTTGTAGAATATTGGTTGGGAAAAAAACAAAATTCAATGGTCAAACCAACGTCAGAACCCAACATTGAATAAACGTCGTCAAAAAGCATGTTGTTTTAACGTTGTATTTGTGTTGTAGAATATTGGTTGGGAAAAAAACAAAATTCAATGGTCAAATCAACGTCAGAACCCAACATTGATTAAACGTTGTCAAAAAGCATGTTGTTTCAACGTTGTATTTGTGTGGTAGAATATTGGTTGGGAAATGACCAAAATTCAACGGTCAAATCAACGTCAGAACCAAACATTGAATAAACGTTGTCAAAAAGCATGTTGTGTCAACGTTGTATTTGTGTTGTAGTGTAGTGGTTGGGAAATGACCAAAATTCAACGGTCAAGTCAACGTCAGAACCCACCATTTAATAAACGTCGTCAAAAAGCATGTTGTTTCAACGTTGTATTTGTTTTGTGGGATATTGGTTGGGAAATGACCAAAATTCAATGGTCAAATCAACGTCAGAACCCAACATTGATTAAACCTTGTCAAAAAGCATGTTGTTTCAACGTTGTATTTAAGCTGTAGAATATTGGTTGGGAAAAAAACAAAATTCAATGGTCAAACCAACCTCAGAACCCAACATTGATTAAACGTTGTCAAAAAGCATGTTGTTTCAACGTTGTATTTGTGTTGTAGAATAGTGGTTGGGAAATGACCAAAATTCAACGGTTTAATCAACGTCAGAACCCAACATTGAATAAACGTCGTCAAAAAGCATGTTGTGTCAACGTTGTATTTGTGTTGTAGAATATTGGTTGGGAAATGAACAAAATTCAATGGTCAAATCAACGTCAGAACCCAACATTGAATAAACGTCGTCAAAAAGCATGTTGTGTCAACGTTGTATTTGTGTTGTAGAATATTGGTTGGGAAATGAACAAAATTCAATGGTCAAATCAACGTCAGAACCCAACATTGATTAAACGTTGTCAAAAAGCATGTTGTTTCAACGTTGTATTTAAATTGTAGAATATTGGTTGGGAAAAAAACAAAATTCAATGGTCAAACCAACCTCAGAACCTAACATTGAATAAATGTTGTAAAAAAACATGTTGTTTCAACGTTGTATTTGTGTTGTAAAGTATTGGTTGGGAAAAGACCAAAATTCAATGGTCAAATCAACGGCAGAACCCAACATTGAATAAACGTCGTCAAAAAGCATGTTGTTTCAACGTTGTATTTGTTTTGTGGGATATTGGTTGGGAAATGACCAAAATTTAATGGTCAAATCAACGTGAGAACCCAACATTGAATAAACGTTGTCAAAAAGCATGTTGTATCAACGTTGTATTTGTGCGGTAGAATATTGGTTGGGAAATGACCAAAATTCAACGGTCAAATCAACGTCAGAACCCAACATTGAATAAATGTTGTAAAAAAGCATGTTGTTTTAACGTTGTATTTGTGTTGTAAAGTATTGGTTGGGAAAAGACCAAAATTCAATGGTCAAATCAACGGCAGAACCCAACATTGATTAAACGTTGTCAAAAAGCATGTTGTTTCAACGTTGTATTTAAGTTGTAGAATATTGGTTGGGAAAAAAACAAAATTCAATGGTCAAATCAACGTCACACCCTAACATTGAATAAATGTTGTAAAAAAACATGTTGTTTCAACGTTGTATTTGTGTTGTAGTGTAGTGGTTGGGAAATGCCCAAATTTCAATGTCAAATCAACGTCAGAACCCAACATTGAATAAACGTTGTCAAAAAGCATGTTGTTTCAACGTTGTATTTGTGTTGTAGAATATTGGTTGGGAAATGACCAAAATTCAATAGACAAATCAACGTCAGAACCCAACATTGAATAAACGTTGTCAAAAAGCATGTTGTTCCAACGTTGTATTTGTGTTGTAGAATATTGGTTGGGAAAAAAACAAAATTCAATGGTCAAATCAACGTCAGAACCCAACATTGAATAAACGTCGTCAAAAAGCATGTTGTTTTAACGTTGTATTTGTGTTGTAGAATATTGGTTGGGAAAAAAACAAAATTCAATGGTCAAATCAACGTCAGAACCCAACATTGAATAAACATTGTCAAAAAGCATGTTGTGTCAACGTTGTGTTTGTGTGGTAGAATATTGGTTGGGAAATGACCAAAATTCAACGGTCAAATCAACGTCAGAACCAAACATTGAATAAACGTTGTCAAAAAGCATGTTGTGTCAACGTTGTATTTGTGTTGTAGTGTAGTGGTTGGGAAATGACCAAAATTCAACGGTCAAGTCAACGTCAGAACCCACCATTTAATAAACGTCGTCAAAAAGCATGTTGTTTCAACGTTGTATTTGTTTTGTGGGATATTGGTTGGGAAATGACCAAAATTCAATGGTCAAATCAACGTCAGAACCCAACATTGATTAAACCTTGTCAAAAAGCATGTTGTTTCAACGTTGTATTTAAGCTGTAGAATATTGGTTGGGAAAAAAACAAAATTCAATGGTCAAACCAACCTCAGAACCCAACATTGATTAAACGTTGTCAAAAAGCATGTTGTTTCAACGTTGTATTTGTGTTGTAGAATAGTGGTTGGGAAATGACCAAAATTCAACGGTTTAATCAACGTCAGAACCCAACATTGAATAAACGTCGTCAAAAAGCATGTTGTTTCAACGTTGTATTTGTGTTGTAGAATATTGGTTGGGAAATGAACAAAATTCAATGGTCAAATCAACGTCAGAACCCAACATTGAATAAACGTCGTCAAAAAGCATGTTGTGTCAACGTTGTATTTGTGTTGTAGAATATTGGTTGGGAAATGAACAAAATTCAATGGTCAAATCAACGTCAGAACCCAACATTGATTAAACGTTGTCAAAAAGCATGTTGTTTCAACGTTGTATTTAAATTGTAGAATATTGGTTGGGAAAAAAACAAAATTCAATGGTCAAACCAACCTCAGAACCTAACATTGAATAAATGTTGTAAAAAAACATGTTGTTTCAACGTTGTATTTGTGTTGTAAAGTATTGGTTGGGAAAAGACCAAAATTCAATGGTCAAATCAACGGCAGAACCCAACATTGAATAAACGTCGTCAAAAAGCATGTTGTTTCAACGTTGTATTTGTTTTGTGGGATATTGGTTGGGAAATGACCAAAATTTAATGGTCAAATCAACGTGAGAACCCAACATTGAATAAACGTTGTCAAAAAGCATGTTGTATCAACGTTGTATTTGTGCGGTAGAATATTGGTTGGGAAATGACCAAAATTCAACGGTCAAATCAACGTCAGAACCCAACATTGAATAAATGTTGTAAAAAAGCATGTTGTTTTAACGTTGTATTTGTGTTGTAAAGTATTGGTTGGGAAAAGACCAAAATTCAATGGTCAAATCAACGGCAGAACCCAACATTGATTAAACGTTGTCAAAAAGCATGTTGTTTCAACGTTGTATTTAAGTTGTAGAATATTGGTTGGGAAAAAAACAAAATTCAATGGTCAAATCAACGTCACACCCTAACATTGAATAAATGTTGTAAAAAAACATGTTGTTTCAACGTTGTATTTGTGTTGTAGTGTAGTGGTTGGGAAATGCCCAAATTTCAATGTCAAATCAACGTCAGAACCCAACATTGAATAAACGTTGTCAAAAAGCATGTTGTTTCAACGTTGTATTTGTGTTGTAGAATATTGGTTGGGAAATGACCAAAATTCAATAGACAAATCAACGTCAGAACCCAACATTGAATAAACGTTGTCAAAAAGCATGTTGTTCCAACGTTGTATTTGTGTTGTAGAATATTGGTTGAAAAATGACCAAAATTCAATGGTCAAATCAACGTCACAACCTGACATTGAATAAACGTCGTCAAAAAGCATGTTGTTTCAACGTTGTATTTGTGTTGTAGAATAGTGGTTGGGAAATGACCAAAATTCAACGGTTTAATCAACGTCAGAACCCAACATTGAATAAACGTCGTCAAAAAGCATGTTGTTTCAACGTTGTATTTGTGTTGTAGAATATTGGTTGGAAAATGACCAAAATTCAACGGTCATATCAACGTCAGAACCCAACATTGAATAAACGTTGTCAAAAAGCATGTTGTTTTAACGTTGTATTTGTGTTGTAAAGTATTGGTTGGGAAAAGACCAAAATTCAATGGTCAAATCAACGGCAGAACCCAACATTGATTAAACGTTGTCAAAAAGCATGTTGTTTCAACGTTGTATTTAAGTTGTAGAATATTGGTTGGGAAAAAAACAAAATTCAATGGTCAAATCAACGTCACACCCTAACATTGAATAAATGTTGTAAAAAAACATGTTGTTTCAACGTTGTATTTGTGTTGTAGTGTAGTGGTTGGGAAATGCCCAAATTTCAATGTCAAATCAACGTCAGAACCCAACATTGAATAAACGTTGTCAAAAAGCATGTTGTTTCAACGTTGTATTTGTGTTGTAGAATATTGGTTGGGAAATGAACAAAATTCAATGGTCAAATCAACGTCAGAACCCAACATTGATTAAACGTTGTCAAAAAGCATGTTGTTTCAACGTTGTATTTAAATTGTAGAATATTGGTTGGGAAAAAAACAAAATTCAATGGTCAAACCAACCTCAGAACCTAACATTGAATAAATGTTGTAAAAAAACATGTTGTTTCAACGTTGTATTTGTGTTGTAAAGTATTGGTTGGGAAAAGACCAAAATTCAATGGTCAAATCAACGGCAGAACCCAACATTGAATAAACGTCGTCAAAAAGCATGTTGTTTCAACGTTGTATTTGTTTTGTGGGATATTGGTTGGGAAATGACCAAAATTTAATGGTCAAATCAACGTGAGAACCCAACATTGAATAAACGTTGTCAAAAAGCATGTTGTATCAACGTTGTATTTGTGCGGTAGAATATTGGTTGGGAAATGACCAAAATTCAACGGTCAAATCAACGTCAGAACCCAACATTGAATAAATGTTGTAAAAAAGCATGTTGTTTTAACGTTGTATTTGTGTTGTAAAGTATTGGTTGGGAAAAGACCAAAATTCAATGGTCAAATCAACGGCAGAACCCAACATTGATTAAACGTTGTCAAAAAGCATGTTGTTTCAACGTTGTATTTAAGTTGTAGAATATTGGTTGGGAAAAAAACAAAATTCAATGGTCAAATCAACGTCACACCCTAACATTGAATAAATGTTGTAAAAAAACATGTTGTTTCAACGTTGTATTTGTGTTGTAGTGTAGTGGTTGGGAAATGCCCAAATTTCAATGTCAAATCAACGTCAGAACCCAACATTGAATAAACGTTGTCAAAAAGCATGTTGTTTCAACGTTGTATTTGTGTTGTAGAATATTGGTTGGGAAATGACCAAAATTCAATAGACAAATCAACGTCAGAACCCAACATTGAATAAACGTTGTCAAAAAGCATGTTGTTCCAACGTTGTATTTGTGTTGTAGAATATTGGTTGGAAAATGACCAAAATTCAACGGTCATATCAACGTCAGAACCCAACATTGAATAAACGTTGTCAAAAAGCATGTTGTGTCAACGTTGTATTTGTGTTGTAGAATATTGGTTGGGAAATGAACAAAATTCAATGGTCAAATCAACGTCAGAACCCAACATTGATTAAACGTTGTCAAAAAGCATGTTGTTTCAACGTTGTATTTGTGTTGTAGAATATTGGTTGGAAAATGACCAAAATTCAATGGTCAAATCAACGTGAGAACCCGACATTGAATAAACGTTGTCAAAAAGCATGTTGTGTCAACGTTGTATTTGTGTTGTAGAATATTGGTTGGGAAATGACCAAAATTCAATGGTCGAATCAACATTACAACCTGACATTAAATAAACGTTGTCAAAAAGCAAGTTGTGTCAACGTTGTGTTTGTGTGGTAGAATATTGGTTGGGAAATGACCAAAATTCAACGGTCAAATCAATGTCAGAACCCAACGTTGAACAAACGTTGTCAAAAAGCATGTTGTGTCAACGTTGTATTTGTGTTATAGAATAGTGGTTGAAAAATGACCAAAATTCAATGGTCAAATCAACGTCAGGACCCGACATTGATTAAATGTCGTCAAAAATCATGTTGTTTCAACGTTGTATTTGTGTTGTAGAATATTGGTTGGAAAATGACCAAAATTCAACGGTCAAGTCAACGTCAGAACCCACCATTTAATAAACGTCGTCAAAAAGCATGCTGTTTTCAACGTTGTATTTGTGTTGTAGAATATTGGTTGGGAAATGACCAAAATTCAACGGTCAAATCAATGTCAGAACCCAACGTTGAACAAACGTTGTCAAAAAGCATGTTGTGTCAACGTTGTATTTGTGTTGTAGAATAGTGGTTGAAAAATGACCAAAATTCAATGGTCAAATCAACATTACAACTTGACATTAAATAAACGTTGTCAAAAAGCATGTTGTTTCAACGTTGTATTTGTGTTGTAGAATATTGGTTGGGAAAAGACCAAAATTCAATGGTCAAATCAACGTCAGAACCCAACATTGAATAAACGTTGTCAAAAAGCATGTTGTTTCAACGTTGTATTTAAGTTGTAGAATATTGGTTGGGAAAAAAACTAAATTCAATGGTCAAACCAACGTCAGAACCTAACATTGAATAAATGTTGTCAAAAAGCATGTTGTTTCAACGTTGTATTTGTGTTGTAGAATTTGGTTGGGAAATGACCAAAATTCAACGGTTTAATCAACGTCAGAACCCAACATTGAATAAACGTCGTCAAAAAGCATGTTGTTTCAACGTTGTATTTGTGTTGTAGAATATTGGTTGGGAAATGAACAAAATTCAATGGTCAAATCAACGTCAGAACCCAACATTGAATAAACGTCGTCAAAAAGCATGTTGTGTCAACGTTGTATTTGTGTTGTAGAATATTGGTTGGGAAATGAACAAAATTCAATGGTCAAATCAACGTCAGAACCCAACATTGATTAAACGTTGTCAAAAAGCATGTTGTTTCAACGTTGTATTTAAATTGTAGAATATTGGTTGGGAAAAAAACAAAATTCAATGGTCAAACCAACCTCAGAACCTAACATTGAATAAATGTTGTAAAAAAACATGTTGTTTCAACGTTGTATTTGTGTTGTAAAGTATTGGTTGGGAAAAGACCAAAATTCAATGGTCAAATCAACGGCAGAACCCAACATTGAATAAACGTCGTCAAAAAGCATGTTGTTTCAACGTTGTATTTGTTTTGTGGGATATTGGTTGGGAAATGACCAAAATTTAATGGTCAAATCAACGTGAGAACCCAACATTGAATAAACGTTGTCAAAAAGCATGTTGTATCAACGTTGTATTTGTGCGGTAGAATATTGGTTGGGAAATGACCAAAATTCAACGGTCAAATCAACGTCAGAACCCAACATTGAATAAATGTTGTAAAAAAGCATGTTGTTTTAACGTTGTATTTGTGTTGTAAAGTATTGGTTGGGAAAAGACCAAAATTCAATGGTCAAATCAACGGCAGAACCCAACATTGATTAAACGTTGTCAAAAAGCATGTTGTTTCAACGTTGTATTTAAGTTGTAGAATATTGGTTGGGAAAAAAACAAAATTCAATGGTCAAATCAACGTCACACCCTAACATTGAATAAATGTTGTAAAAAAACATGTTGTTTCAACGTTGTATTTGTGTTGTAGTGTAGTGGTTGGGAAATGCCCAAATTTCAATGTCAAATCAACGTCAGAACCCAACATTGAATAAACGTTGTCAAAAAGCATGTTGTTTCAACGTTGTATTTGTGTTGTAGAATATTGGTTGGGAAATGACCAAAATTCAATAGACAAATCAACGTCAGAACCCAACATTGAATAAACGTTGTCAAAAAGCATGTTGTTCCAACGTTGTATTTGTGTTGTAGAATATTGGTTGAAAAATGACCAAAATTCAATGGTCAAATCAACGTCACAACCTGACATTGAATAAACGTCGTCAAAAAGCATGTTGTTTCAACGTTGTATTTGTGTTGTAGAATAGTGGTTGGGAAATGACCAAAATTCAACGGTTTAATCAACGTCAGAACCCAACATTGAATAAACGTCGTCAAAAAGCATGTTGTTTCAACGTTGTATTTGTGTTGTAGAATATTGGTTGGAAAATGACCAAAATTCAACGGTCATATCAACGTCAGAACCCAACATTGAATAAACGTTGTCAAAAAGCATGTTGTTTTAACGTTGTATTTGTGTTGTAAAGTATTGGTTGGGAAAAGACCAAAATTCAATGGTCAAATCAACGGCAGAACCCAACATTGATTAAACGTTGTCAAAAAGCATGTTGTTTCAACGTTGTATTTAAGTTGTAGAATATTGGTTGGGAAAAAAACAAAATTCAATGGTCAAATCAACGTCACACCCTAACATTGAATAAATGTTGTAAAAAAACATGTTGTTTCAACGTTGTATTTGTGTTGTAGTGTAGTGGTTGGGAAATGCCCAAATTTCAATGTCAAATCAACGTCAGAACCCAACATTGAATAAACGTTGTCAAAAAGCATGTTGTTTCAACGTTGTATTTGTGTTGTAGAATATTGGTTGGGAAATGAACAAAATTCAATGGTCAAATCAACGTCAGAACCCAACATTGATTAAACGTTGTCAAAAAGCATGTTGTTTCAACGTTGTATTTAAATTGTAGAATATTGGTTGGGAAAAAAACAAAATTCAATGGTCAAACCAACCTCAGAACCTAACATTGAATAAATGTTGTAAAAAAACATGTTGTTTCAACGTTGTATTTGTGTTGTAAAGTATTGGTTGGGAAAAGACCAAAATTCAATGGTCAAATCAACGGCAGAACCCAACATTGAATAAACGTCGTCAAAAAGCATGTTGTTTCAACGTTGTATTTGTTTTGTGGGATATTGGTTGGGAAATGACCAAAATTTAATGGTCAAATCAACGTGAGAACCCAACATTGAATAAACGTTGTCAAAAAGCATGTTGTATCAACGTTGTATTTGTGCGGTAGAATATTGGTTGGGAAATGACCAAAATTCAACGGTCAAATCAACGTCAGAACCCAACATTGAATAAATGTTGTAAAAAAGCATGTTGTTTTAACGTTGTATTTGTGTTGTAAAGTATTGGTTGGGAAAAGACCAAAATTCAATGGTCAAATCAACGGCAGAACCCAACATTGATTAAACGTTGTCAAAAAGCATGTTGTTTCAACGTTGTATTTAAGTTGTAGAATATTGGTTGGGAAAAAAACAAAATTCAATGGTCAAATCAACGTCACACCCTAACATTGAATAAATGTTGTAAAAAAACATGTTGTTTCAACGTTGTATTTGTGTTGTAGTGTAGTGGTTGGGAAATGCCCAAATTTCAATGTCAAATCAACGTCAGAACCCAACATTGAATAAACGTTGTCAAAAAGCATGTTGTTTCAACGTTGTATTTGTGTTGTAGAATATTGGTTGGGAAATGACCAAAATTCAATAGACAAATCAACGTCAGAACCCAACATTGAATAAACGTTGTCAAAAAGCATGTTGTTCCAACGTTGTATTTGTGTTGTAGAATATTGGTTGGAAAATGACCAAAATTCAACGGTCATATCAACGTCAGAACCCAACATTGAATAAACGTTGTCAAAAAGCATGTTGTGTCAACGTTGTATTTGTGTTGTAGAATATTGGTTGGGAAATGAACAAAATTCAATGGTCAAATCAACGTCAGAACCCAACATTGATTAAACGTTGTCAAAAAGCATGTTGTTTCAACGTTGTATTTGTGTTGTAGAATATTGGTTGGAAAATGACCAAAATTCAATGGTCAAATCAACGTGAGAACCCGACATTGAATAAACGTTGTCAAAAAGCATGTTGTGTCAACGTTGTATTTGTGTTGTAGAATATTGGTTGGGAAATGACCAAAATTCAATGGTCGAATCAACATTACAACCTGACATTAAATAAACGTTGTCAAAAAGCAAGTTGTGTCAACGTTGTGTTTGTGTGGTAGAATATTGGTTGGGAAATGACCAAAATTCAACGGTCAAATCAATGTCAGAACCCAACGTTGAACAAACGTTGTCAAAAAGCATGTTGTGTCAACGTTGTATTTGTGTTATAGAATAGTGGTTGAAAAATGACCAAAATTCAATGGTCAAATCAACGTCAGGACCCGACATTGATTAAATGTCGTCAAAAATCATGTTGTTTCAACGTTGTATTTGTGTTGTAGAATATTGGTTGGAAAATGACCAAAATTCAACGGTCAAGTCAACGTCAGAACCCACCATTTAATAAACGTCGTCAAAAAGCATGCTGTTTTCAACGTTGTATTTGTGTTGTAGAATATTGGTTGGGAAATGACCAAAATTCAACGGTCAAATCAATGTCAGAACCCAACGTTGAACAAACGTTGTCAAAAAGCATGTTGTGTCAACGTTGTATTTGTGTTGTAGAATAGTGGTTGAAAAATGACCAAAATTCAATGGTCAAATCAACATTACAACTTGACATTAAATAAACGTTGTCAAAAAGCATGTTGTTTCAACGTTGTATTTGTGTTGTAGAATATTGGTTGGGAAAAGACCAAAATTCAATGGTCAAATCAACGTCAGAACCCAACATTGAATAAACGTTGTCAAAAAGCATGTTGTTTCAACGTTGTATTTAAGTTGTAGAATATTGGTTGGGAAAAAAACTAAATTCAATGGTCAAACCAACGTCAGAACCTAACATTGAATAAATGTTGTCAAAAAGCATGTTGTTTCAACGTTGTATTTGTGTTGTAGAATTTGGTTGGGAAATGACCAAAATTCAACGGTTTAATCAACGTCAGAACCCAACATTGAATAAACGTCGTCAAAAAGCATGTTGTTTCAACGTTGTATTTGTGTTGTAGAATATTGGTTGGGAAATGAACAAAATTCAATGGTCAAATCAACGTCAGAACCCAACATTGAATAAACGTCGTCAAAAAGCATGTTGTGTCAACGTTGTATTTGTGTTGTAGAATATTGGTTGGGAAATGAACAAAATTCAATGGTCAAATCAACGTCAGAACCCAACATTGATTAAACGTTGTCAAAAAGCATGTTGTTTCAACGTTGTATTTAAATTGTAGAATATTGGTTGGGAAAAAAACAAAATTCAATGGTCAAACCAACCTCAGAACCTAACATTGAATAAATGTTGTAAAAAAACATGTTGTTTCAACGTTGTATTTGTGTTGTAAAGTATTGGTTGGGAAAAGACCAAAATTCAATGGTCAAATCAACGGCAGAACCCAACATTGAATAAACGTCGTCAAAAAGCATGTTGTTTCAACGTTGTATTTGTTTTGTGGGATATTGGTTGGGAAATGACCAAAATTTAATGGTCAAATCAACGTGAGAACCCAACATTGAATAAACGTTGTCAAAAAGCATGTTGTATCAACGTTGTATTTGTGCGGTAGAATATTGGTTGGGAAATGACCAAAATTCAACGGTCAAATCAACGTCAGAACCCAACATTGAATAAATGTTGTAAAAAAGCATGTTGTTTTAACGTTGTATTTGTGTTGTAAAGTATTGGTTGGGAAAAGACCAAAATTCAATGGTCAAATCAACGGCAGAACCCAACATTGATTAAACGTTGTCAAAAAGCATGTTGTTTCAACGTTGTATTTAAGTTGTAGAATATTGGTTGGGAAAAAAACAAAATTCAATGGTCAAATCAACGTCACACCCTAACATTGAATAAATGTTGTAAAAAAACATGTTGTTTCAACGTTGTATTTGTGTTGTAGTGTAGTGGTTGGGAAATGCCCAAATTTCAATGTCAAATCAACGTCAGAACCCAACATTGAATAAACGTTGTCAAAAAGCATGTTGTTTCAACGTTGTATTTGTGTTGTAGAATATTGGTTGGGAAATGACCAAAATTCAATAGACAAATCAACGTCAGAACCCAACATTGAATAAACGTTGTCAAAAAGCATGTTGTTCCAACGTTGTATTTGTGTTGTAGAATATTGGTTGAAAAATGACCAAAATTCAATGGTCAAATCAACGTCACAACCTGACATTGAATAAACGTCGTCAAAAAGCATGTTGTTTCAACGTTGTATTTGTGTTGTAGAATAGTGGTTGGGAAATGACCAAAATTCAACGGTTTAATCAACGTCAGAACCCAACATTGAATAAACGTCGTCAAAAAGCATGTTGTTTCAACGTTGTATTTGTGTTGTAGAATATTGGTTGGAAAATGACCAAAATTCAACGGTCATATCAACGTCAGAACCCAACATTGAATAAACGTTGTCAAAAAGCATGTTGTTTTAACGTTGTATTTGTGTTGTAAAGTATTGGTTGGGAAAAGACCAAAATTCAATGGTCAAATCAACGGCAGAACCCAACATTGATTAAACGTTGTCAAAAAGCATGTTGTTTCAACGTTGTATTTAAGTTGTAGAATATTGGTTGGGAAAAAAACAAAATTCAATGGTCAAATCAACGTCACACCCTAACATTGAATAAATGTTGTAAAAAAACATGTTGTTTCAACGTTGTATTTGTGTTGTAGTGTAGTGGTTGGGAAATGCCCAAATTTCAATGTCAAATCAACGTCAGAACCCAACATTGAATAAACGTTGTCAAAAAGCATGTTGTTTCAACGTTGTATTTGTGTTGTAGAATATTGGTTGGGAAATGAACAAAATTCAATGGTCAAATCAACGTCAGAACCCAACATTGATTAAACGTTGTCAAAAAGCATGTTGTTTCAACGTTGTATTTAAATTGTAGAATATTGGTTGGGAAAAAAACAAAATTCAATGGTCAAACCAACCTCAGAACCTAACATTGAATAAATGTTGTAAAAAAACATGTTGTTTCAACGTTGTATTTGTGTTGTAAAGTATTGGTTGGGAAAAGACCAAAATTCAATGGTCAAATCAACGGCAGAACCCAACATTGAATAAACGTCGTCAAAAAGCATGTTGTTTCAACGTTGTATTTGTTTTGTGGGATATTGGTTGGGAAATGACCAAAATTTAATGGTCAAATCAACGTGAGAACCCAACATTGAATAAACGTTGTCAAAAAGCATGTTGTATCAACGTTGTATTTGTGCGGTAGAATATTGGTTGGGAAATGACCAAAATTCAACGGTCAAATCAACGTCAGAACCCAACATTGAATAAATGTTGTAAAAAAGCATGTTGTTTTAACGTTGTATTTGTGTTGTAAAGTATTGGTTGGGAAAAGACCAAAATTCAATGGTCAAATCAACGGCAGAACCCAACATTGATTAAACGTTGTCAAAAAGCATGTTGTTTCAACGTTGTATTTAAGTTGTAGAATATTGGTTGGGAAAAAAACAAAATTCAATGGTCAAATCAACGTCACACCCTAACATTGAATAAATGTTGTAAAAAAACATGTTGTTTCAACGTTGTATTTGTGTTGTAGTGTAGTGGTTGGGAAATGCCCAAATTTCAATGTCAAATCAACGTCAGAACCCAACATTGAATAAACGTTGTCAAAAAGCATGTTGTTTCAACGTTGTATTTGTGTTGTAGAATATTGGTTGGGAAATGACCAAAATTCAATAGACAAATCAACGTCAGAACCCAACATTGAATAAACGTTGTCAAAAAGCATGTTGTTCCAACGTTGTATTTGTGTTGTAGAATATTGGTTGGAAAATGACCAAAATTCAACGGTCATATCAACGTCAGAACCCAACATTGAATAAACGTTGTCAAAAAGCATGTTGTGTCAACGTTGTATTTGTGTTGTAGAATATTGGTTGGGAAATGAACAAAATTCAATGGTCAAATCAACGTCAGAACCCAACATTGATTAAACGTTGTCAAAAAGCATGTTGTTTCAACGTTGTATTTGTGTTGTAGAATATTGGTTGGAAAATGACCAAAATTCAATGGTCAAATCAACGTGAGAACCCGACATTGAATAAACGTTGTCAAAAAGCATGTTGTGTCAACGTTGTATTTGTGTTGTAGAATATTGGTTGGGAAATGACCAAAATTCAATGGTCGAATCAACATTACAACCTGACATTAAATAAACGTTGTCAAAAAGCAAGTTGTGTCAACGTTGTGTTTGTGTGGTAGAATATTGGTTGGGAAATGACCAAAATTCAACGGTCAAATCAATGTCAGAACCCAACGTTGAACAAACGTTGTCAAAAAGCATGTTGTGTCAACGTTGTATTTGTGTTATAGAATAGTGGTTGAAAAATGACCAAAATTCAATGGTCAAATCAACGTCAGGACCCGACATTGATTAAATGTCGTCAAAAATCATGTTGTTTCAACGTTGTATTTGTGTTGTAGAATATTGGTTGGAAAATGACCAAAATTCAACGGTCAAGTCAACGTCAGAACCCACCATTTAATAAACGTCGTCAAAAAGCATGCTGTTTTCAACGTTGTATTTGTGTTGTAGAATATTGGTTGGGAAATGACCAAAATTCAACGGTCAAATCAATGTCAGAACCCAACGTTGAACAAACGTTGTCAAAAAGCATGTTGTGTCAACGTTGTATTTGTGTTGTAGAATAGTGGTTGAAAAATGACCAAAATTCAATGGTCAAATCAACGTCAGGACCCGACATTGATTAAATGTCGTCAAAAATCATGTTGTTTCAACGTTGTATTCGTGTTGTGGGATATTGGTTGGAAAATGACCAAAATTCAACGGTCAAGTCAACGTCAGAACCCACCATTTAATAAACGTCGTCAAAAAGCATGCTGTTTTCAACGTTGTATTTGTGTTGTAGAATATTGGTTGGGAAATGACCAAAATTCAACGGTCAAATCAATGTCAGAACCCAACGTTGAACAAACGTCGTCAAAAAGCATGTTGTGTCAACGTTGTATTTGTGTGGTAGAATATTGGTTGGGAAATGACCAAAATTCAATGGTTAAATCAACATTACAACTTGACATTAAATAAATGTTGTCAAAAAGCATGTTGTTTCAACGTTGTATTGTGTTGTACACTATTGGTTGGGAAATGACCAAAATTCAATGGTCAAATCAACGTCAGAACCCAACATTGAATAAACGTTGTCAAAAAGCATGTTGTTTCAACGTTGTATTTAAGTTGTAGAATATTGGTTTGGAAATGACCAAAATTCAACGGTTTAATCAACGTCAGAACCCAACATTGAATAAACGTCGTCAAAAAGCATGTTGTTTTAACGTTGTATTTGTGTTGTAGAATATTGGTTGGGAAATTAGCAAAATTCAATGGTCAAATCAACGTCACAACCTAACATTGAATAAATGTTGTCAAAAAGCAAGTTGTGTCAACATTGTATTTGTGTGGTAGAATATTGGTTGGGAAATGACCAAAATTCAACAGTCAAATCAACGTCAGAACCCAACATTGAATAAACGTCGTCAAAAAGCAAGTTGTTTCAACGTTGTATTTGTTTTGTGGGATATTGGTTGGGAAATGACCAAAATTCAATGGTCATATCAACATTACAACTTGACATTAAATAAACGTTGTCAAAAAGCAAGTTGTTTCAACGTTGTATTTAAGTTGTAGAATATTGCTTGGGAAAAAAACACAATTCAATGGTCAAACCAACCTCAGAACCTAACATTGAATAAATGTTGTAAAAAAACATGTTGTTTCAACGTTGTATTTGTGTTGTAGTGTAGTAGTTGGGAAATGACCAAAATTCAATGGTCAAATCAACATTACAACTTGACATTAAATAAACATCAAAAAGCAAGTTGTGTCAACGTTGTATATGTGTGGTAGAATATTGGTTGGGAAATGACCAAAATTCAACGGTCAAATCAACATCAGAACCCAACATTGAATAAACGTTGTCAAAAAGCATGTTGTTCCAACGTTGTATTTGTGTTGTAGAATATTGGTTGGGAAATGACCAAAATTCAATGGTCAAATCAACGTCAGAACTCAACATTGAATAAACGTTGTCAAAAAGCATGTTGTTTTAATGTTGTATTTGTGTTGTACACTATTGGTTGGGAAATGACCAAAATTCAATGGTCAAATCAACGTCAGGACCCGACATTGATTAAACGTTGTCAAAAAGCAAGTTGTGTCAACGTTGTATTTGTGTGGTAGAATATTGGTTGGGAAATGACCAAAATTCAACGGTTTAATCAACGTCAGAACCCAACATTGAATAAACGTTGTCAAAAAGTATGTTGTTTCAACGTTGTATTTGTGTTGTAAAGTATTGGTTGGGAAAAGACCAAAATTCAATGGTCAAATCAACGTCAGAACCCAACATTGAATAAACGCTGTCAAAAAGCATGTTGTGTCAACGTTGTATTTGTGTGGTAGAATATTGGTTGGGAAATGACCAAAATTCAATGGTCAAATCAACATTACAACTTGACATTAAATAAACGTTGTCAAAAAGCAAGTTGTGTCAACATTGTATTTGTGTGGTAGAATATTGGTTGGAAAATGACCAAAATTCAATGGTCAAATCAACATTACAACTTGACATTAAATAAACGTTGTCAAAATGCAAGTTGTGTCAACGTTGTATTTGTGTTGTAGAATATTGGTTGGGAAATGAACAAATTCAATGGTCAAATCAACGTCAGAACCCAACATTGAATAAACGTCGTCAAAAAGCATGTTGTTTCAACGTTGTATTTGTGTTGTAGAATATTGGTTGGAAAATGACCAAAATTCAATGGTCAAATCAACATTACAACTTGACATTAAATAAACGTTGTCAAAAAGCATGTTGTTTCAACGTTGTATTTGTGTTGTAGAATATTGGTTGGGAAAAGACCAAAATTCAATGGTCAAATCAACGTCAGAACCCAACATTGAATAAACGTTGTCAAAAAGCATGTTGTTTCAACGTTGTATTTAAGTTGTAGAATATTGGTTGGGAAAAAAACTAAATTCAATGGTCAAACCAACGTCAGAACCTAACATTGAATAAATGTTGTCAAAAAGCATGTTGTTTCAACGTTGTATTTGTGTTGTAGAATTTGGTTGGGAAATGACCAAAATTCAACGGTTTAATCAACGTCAGAACCCAACATTGAATAAACGTCGTCAAAAAGCATGTTGTTTCAACGTTGTATTTGTGTTGTAGAATATTGGTTGAAAAATGACCAAAATTCAAAGGTCAAATCAACGTCACAACCTGACATTGAATAAACGTCGTCAAAAAGCATGTTGTTTCAACGTTGTATTTGTGTGGTAGAATATTGGTTGGGAAATGACCAAAATTCAACGGTTTAATCAACGTCAGAACCCAACATTGAATAAATGTTGTAAAAAAGCATGTTGTTTCAACGTTGTATTTGTGTTGTAGTGTAGTAGTTGGGAAATGACCAAAATTCAACGGTCAAATCAACGTCAGAACCCAACATTGAATAAACGTTGTCAAAAAGTATGTTGTTTCAATGTTATGTTTGAGTTGTAGAATATTGGTTAGGAAATAAACAAAATTCAATGGTCAAACCAACCTCAGAACCTAACATTGAATAAATGTTGTAAAAAAACATGTTGTTTCAACGTTGTATTTGTGTTGTAGTGTAGTGGTTGGAAAATGACCAAAATTCAATGTCAAATCAACATCAGAACCCAACATTGATTAAACGTTGTCAAAAAGCATGTTGTTTCAATGTTATGTTTGAGTTGTAGAATATTGGTTGGGAAATGACCAAAATTCAATGGTCAAATCAACGTCACAACCTAACATTGATTAAAAATAAGTTTGAACACGCCTGTGCTAAAACCTCATCCCGACAAAATAAAAGCGTGGTTTTCCCACACCTGCCTGCTCAGAAACACAAATTGACACAAAGGCTTCAGTGTCATGGCTTTAGGGAGGAAGCCACGCCCCCTTTTGAACGCCCTTCTCTGCCCTTTTCTTGTACTCTGACATCATGTTCCTCGTACAGTTCCATGAATAAAAGGTGTCGTAAATGTAGGGTCCAATATTATTTTGAACACGCCAACACAGGAAAAGGATCATTCATGCTTTTATAGAGTGAACAGGAAGTGGACATAAAAATAAAGGGAGGGGTAAAAAAACCGGCAAAAAAACACTTTTCATATGGCGGCTGGGTTGCCGATACATCCCTCCTTGAGCATGTGTTAGAACACAGGTGTCAAACTCAAGGCCCCGGGGCCAGATTTGGCCCGTGACATCATTTTATGTGGCCCGCAAACACCTGGAAATGACATGTGTCAATAAAGTACTTCATATTGTCTCACTAAATGTCATGGATTTCTTTTTTTCATTTTGAAATTGTATACCTTTTAAACTTCAATAGTATCCAATATTGCAATGAATATTACAGTATATTATCATACTTTCCAAAAAAAAAATTGTCTTAATAAAAATACTTAACTTTACATCAAATTACCCATCAAATCAATAAAAATGACAATACATTTTACAGTTTTCACTACAGCATATGACTGTAAATTGAAAAAACCCCAAAAGTATTTATTAGGAATGTGTAAAAATATCTACTAGGAACGTGTAAAAGTATCTACTAGGAATGTGTAAAATTATCTACTAGGAACTACCAGTTTTTTGCGTGAAAAATCTCCTGATTGAATGTGTAAAAGTATTTAATAGAAACATATAAAAGTATCTACTAGGAACGTGTAAAAATATCTACTAGGAACGTGTAAAAGTATCTACTTGGAACGTGTAAAAGTATCTACTAGGAATGTGTAAAATCATCTACTAGGAACTACCATTTTTTTGTGTGAAAAATCTCCTGATTGAATGTGTAAAAGTATTTAATAGAAACATATAAAAGTATCTACTAGGAACGTGTAAAAATATCTACTAGGAACGTGTAAAAGTATCTACTTGGAACATGTAAAAGTATCTACTAGGAATGTGTAAAATCATCTACGAGGAACTACCATTTTTTTGCGTGAAAAATCTCCTGATTGAATGTGTAAAAGTGTTTAATAGAAACATATAAAAGTATCTACTAGGAACGTGTAAAAGTATCTACTTGGAAGGTGTAAAAGTATCTACTAGGAACGTGTAAAAGTATCTACTAGGAATGTGTAAAATCATCTACTAGGAACTACCATTTTTTTGCGTGAAAAATCTCCTGATTGAATGTGTAAAAGTATTTAATAGAAACATATAAAAGTATCTACTAGGAACGTGTAAAAATATCTACTAGGAACGTGTAAAAGTATCTACTAGGAACGTGTAAAAGTATCTACTAGGAATGTGTAAAATCATCTACTAGGAACTACCATTTTTTTGCGTGAAAAATCTCCTGATTGAATGTGTAAAAGTATTTAATAGAAACATATAAAAGTATCTACTAGGAACGTGTAAAAATATCTACTAGGAACGTGTAAAAGTATCTACTTGGAACGTGTAAAAGTATCTACTAGGAATGTGTAAAATCATCTACTAGGAATTACCATTTTTTTGCGTGAAAAATCTCCTGATTGAATGTGTAAAAGTATTTAATAGAAACATATAAAAGTATCTACTAGGAACGTGTAAAAATATCTACTAGGAACGTGTAAAAGTATCTACTAGGAATGTGTAAAATTATCTACTAGGAACTACCATTTTTTTGCGTGAAAAATCTCCTTATTGAATGTGTAAAAGTATTTAATAGAAACATATAAAAGTATCTACTAGGAACGTGTAAAAATATATACTAGGAACGTGTAAAAATATCTACTTGGAAGGTGTAAAAGTATCTACTAGGAATGTGTAAAATTATCTACTAGGAACTACTATTTTTTTGCGTGAAAAATCTCCTGATTGAATGTGTAAAAGTATTTAATAGAAACATATAAAAGTATCTAGTAGGAACGTGTAAAAATATCTACTAGGAACGTGTAAAAGTATCTACTTGGAACGTGTAAAAGTATCTACTAGGAATGTGTAAAATTATCTACTAGGAACTACCATTTTTTTGGGTGAAAAATCTCCTGATTGAATGTGTAAAAGTATTTAATAGAAACATATAAAAGTATCTACTAGGAACGTGTAAAAATATCAACTAGGAACGTGTAAAAGTATCTACTTGGAACGTGTAAAATTATCTACTAGGAATGTGTAAAATCATCTACGAGGAACTACCATTTTTTTTGCGTGAAAAATCTCCTGATTGAATGTGTAAAAGTATTTAATAGAAACATAAAAGTATCTACTAGGAACGTGTAAAAATATCTACTAGGAACGTGTAAAAGTATCTACTTGGAACGTGTAAAAGTATCTACTAGGAATGTGTAAAATCATCTACTAGGAACTACCATTTTTTTGCGTGAAAGATCTCCTGATTGAATGTGTAAAAGTGTTTAATAGAAACATATAAAAGTATCTACTAGGAACGTGTAAAAATATCTAATAGGAACGTGTAAAAGTATCTACTTGGAACGTGTAAAAGTATCTACTAGGAATGTGTAAAATCATCTACTAGGAACTACCATTTTTTTGCGTGAAAAATCTCCTGATTGAATGTGTAAAAGTATTTAATAGAAACATATAAAAGTATCTACTAGGAACGTGTAAAAGTATCTACTAGGAATGTGTAAAATCATCTACTAGGAACTACCATTTTTTTGCGTGAAAAATCTCCTGATTGAATGTGTAAAAGTATTTAATAGAAACATATAAAAGTATCTACTAGGAACGTGTAAAAAATATCTACTAGGAACGTGTAAAAGTATCTACTTGGAACGTGTAAAAGTATCTACTAGGAATGTGTAAAATTATCTACTAGGAACTACCATTTTTTTGCGTGAAAAATCTCCTGATTGAATGTGTAAAAGTATTTAATAGAATCATATAAAAGTATCTACTAGGAACGTGTAAAAATATCTACTAGGAACGTGTAAAAGTATCTACTTGGAACGTGTAAAAGTATCTACTAGGAATGCGTAAAATTATCTACTAGGAACTACCATTTTTTTGCGTGATAAATCTCCTGATTGAATGTGTAAAAGTATTTAATAGAAACATATAAAAGTATCTACTAAGAACGTGTAAAAATATCTACTAGGAACGTGTGAAAGTATCTACTTGGAACGTGTAAAAGTATCTACTCGGAATGTGTAAAATTATCTACGAGGAACACCATTTTTTTGCGTGAAAAATCTCCTGATTGAATGTGTAAAAGTATTTAATAGAAACATATAAAAGTATCTACTAGGAACGTGTAAAAGTATCTACTAGGAACGTGTAAAAGTATCTACTTGGAAGGTGTAAAAGTATCTACTAGGAATGTGTAAAATTATCTACTAGGAACTACCATTTTTTTGGGTGAAAAATCTCCTGATTGAATGTGTAAAAGTATTTAATAGAAACATATAAAAGTATCTACTAGGAACGTGTAAAAATATCTACTAGGAACGTGTAAAAGTATCTACTTGGAACGTGTAAAAGTATCTACTAGGAATGTGTAAAATCATCTACTAGGAACTACCATTTTTTTGCGTGAAAAATCTCCTGATTGAATGTGTAAAAGTATTTAATAGGATCATATAAAAGTATCAACTAGGAACGTGTAACAGTATCTGCTTGGAAGGTGTAAAAGTATCTATTAGGAAAGTGTAAAAGTATTTACTTGGAACGTGTACAAATATCTACTTGGAACATATAAAAGTATCTACTTGGAACGTGTAAAAGTATCTACTTGGAACAAGTAAAAATATCTACTTGGAATGTGTAAACGTATCTACTTGGAATGTGTAAAAGTACCTACTTGGAACGTGTAAAAGTATTTAATAGGAACGTGTAAAAGTATCTACTAGGAATGTGTAAAAGTACCTACTTGGAACGTGTAAAAGTATCTACTTGGAATGTGTAAAAGTATTTAATAGGAATGTGTAAAAGTATTTGCTAAGAACGTGTAAAAGTATCTACTTGGAACGTATAAAAGTATCTACTTGGAATGTGTAAAAGTATCTACTTGGAACGTGTAAAAGTATCTACTTGGAATGTATAAAAGTATCTACTTGGAATGTGTAAAAGTATCTACTTGGAATGTGTAAAAGTACCTACTTGGAACGTGTAAAAGTATCTACTTGGAATGTGTAAAAGTATTTAATAGGAACGTGTAAAAGTATCTACTAGGAACGTGTAAAAGTATCTACTTGGAACAAGTAAAAATATCTACTTGGAACTCATAGAAGTATCTACTTGGAATGTGTAAAAGTACCTACTTGGAATGTGTAAAAGTACCTACTTGGAACGTATAAAAGTATCTACTTGGAATGTGTAAAAGTACCTACTTGGAATGTGTAAAAGTATCTACTTGGAATGTGTAAAAGTATTTAATAGGACCGTGTAAAAGTATCTACTAGGAACGTGTAAAAGAATCTACTTGGAATGTGTAAAAGTATTTAATAGGAACATGTAAAAGTATCTACTTGGAACGTGGAAAAGTATCTACTTGGAACAAGTAAAAATATCTACTTGGAACTCATAGAAGTCTCTACTTGGAATGCGTAAAAGTACCTACTTGGAATGTGTAAAAGTATCTACTTGGAACGTGTAAAAGTATCTACTTGGAATGTGTAAAAGTATTTAATAGGAACGTGTAAAAGTATTTGCTAAGAACGTGTAAAAGTATCTACTTGGAACGTATAAAAGTATCTACTTGGAATGTGTAAAAGTATCTACTTGGAAAGTGTAAAAGTATCTACTTGGAATGTATAAAAGTATCTACTTGGAATGTGTAAAAGTATCTACTTGGAATGTGTAAAAGTACCTACTTGGAACATGTAAAAGTATCTACTTGGAATGTGTAAAAGTATTTAATAGGAACGTGTAAAAGTATCTACTAGGAACGTGTAAAAGTATCTACTTGGAATGTGTAAAAGTATTTAATAGGAACATGTAAAAGTATCTACTTGGAACGTGGAAAAGTATCTACTTGGAACAAGTAAAAATATCTACTTGGAACTCATAGAAGTATCTACTTGGAATGTGTAAAAGTACCTACTTGGAATGTGTAAAAGTATCTACTTGGAACGTGTAAAAGTATCTACTTGGAATGTGTAAAAGTATTTAATAGGAACGTGTAAAAGTATTTGCTAAGAACGTGTAAAAGTATCTACTTGGAACGTATAAAAGTATCTACTTGGAATGTGTAAAAGTATCTACTTGGAACAAGTAAAAATATCTACTTGGAACTCATAGAAGTATCTACTTGGAATGTGTAAAAGTATCTACTTGGAATGTGTAAAAGTACCTACTAGGAACGTGTAAAAGTATCTACTTGGAATGTGTAAAAGTATTTAATAGGAACATGTAAAAGTATCTACTTGGAACGTGTAAAAGTATCTACTTGGAACAAGTAAAAATATCTACTTGGAACTCATAGAAGTATCTACTTGGAATGTGTAAAAGTATTTAATAGGAATGTGTACAAGTATCTACTAGGAATGTAAAAAAGTATCTACTTGGAACGTATACAATTATCTACTTGGAACGTGCAAAAGTATCTACTTGGAACGTGTGAAAGTATCTACTTGGAACGTGTAAAAGTACTTAATAAGAACCTGTAAAAGTATCTACTTGGAACATGTAAAAGTGCCTACTTGGAACGTGTAAAAGTATCTACTTGGAATGTGTAAAAGTATTTAATAGGAACGTGTAACAGTATTTACTAAGAACGTGTAAAAGTATCGACTTGGAACAAGTACAAGTATCTACTCGGAATGTGTAAAAGTATTTAATAGGAATGTGTAAATGTATCTACTTGGAACGTGTAAAAGTAACTACTTGGAACGTGTAAAATTATCTACTTGGAACGTGTACAAGTATCTACTAGGAATGTGTAAAAGTATCTACCAGCAGGAACTACCAGTTTTTTGCATAACAAATCTCCTGATTGAATGTGTAACAGTATTTAATAGGATCGTATAAAAGTATCTACTAGGAACGTGTAAAAGTATCTACTTGGAAGGTGTAAAAGTATCTACTTGGAACGTGTAAAAGTATCTACTTGGAAGGTGTAAAAGTATCTACGAGGAAAGTGTAAAAGTATTTACTTGGAACGTGTAAAGGTGTCTAATTGGAATGTATAAAAGTATCTACTTGAAACATGTAAAAGTATCTACTTGAAACATGTAAAAGTATCTACTAGGGATGTGTAAAAGTATTTTATAGGAACGTGTAAAAGTATCGACTAGGAACGTGTAAAAGTATCTACTAGGAATGTGCAAAAGTATCTACTTGGAACGTGTAAAAGTATCTACTTGGAACGTGTAAAAGTATCTACTAGGAATGTGTAAAAGTATCGACCAGGAACTACCAGTTTTTTGCGTTAAAAATCTCCTGATTGAATGTGTAAAAGTATTTAATAGGATCATATAAAAGTATCTACTAGGAACATGTAAAAGTATCTGCCTGGAAGGTGTAAAAGTATCTACTAGGAAAGTGTAAAAGTATTAACTTGGAACATGCAAAAGTATCTACTTGGAACGTATAAAAGTATCTACTTGCAACGTGTAAAAGTATCTATTTGGAAGGTGTAAAAGTAACTGCTAGGAAAGTGTAAAAGTATTTACTTGGAACAAGTAAAAGTATCTACTTGTAACTTGTAAAAGTATCTACTAGGAATGTGTAAAAGTATTTAATAGAAATGTGTAAAAGTATCTACTAGGAACGTGTAAAAGTATCTACTTGGAACGTGTAAAAGTATCTACTAGGAATATGTAAAAGTATTTATTAGGAACGTGTAAAATTATTTACTAATAACGTGTATAAGTATCTACTTGGAACGTATAAAAGTATCTACTTGGAACTTGTAAAAGTATTCAATAGGAACGTGTAAACGTATCTACTTGGAACGTATTAAAGTATCTACTAGGAACATGTAAAAGTATCTACTACGAACGTATAAAAGTATCTACTAGGAACGTGTAAAAGTATCTACTAGGAATGTGTAAAAGTATCTACTAGGAACATGTAAAAGTATCTACTTGGAACAAGTAAAAGTATCTACAAGGAATGTGTAAAAGTATTTAATAGGAATGTGTAAATGTATCTACTTGGAACGTGTAAAAGTAACTACTTGGAATGTGTAGAAGTATCTACTTGGAACGTGTAAAAGTAACTACTTGGAACGTGTAAAAATATCTACTAGGAATGTGTAAAAGTATTTAATAGGAAAGTGTAAAAGTATTTACTAAGAACATGTAAAAGTATCTACTTGGAACGTGTAAAACTATCTACTTGGAAAGTGTAAACGTATCTACTAGGAATTTGTAAAAGTATTTAATAGGAACGTGTAAAAGTATCTACTAGGAACGTGTTAAAGTATCTACTTGGAATGTGTAAAAGTATCTACTTGGAACGTATAAAAGTATATACTTGGAACGTGTAAAAGTATCTACTACGAATGTGTGAAAGTATTTACTAGGTACTACTAGTTTTTTGGGTTTAAAATCTCCTGATTGAATGTGTAAAAGTATTTAATAGGAATGTGTAAAAGTATCTACTTGGAACGTGTAAAAGTATCTACTTGGAATGTGTAAAAGTACCTACTTGGAACGTGTAAAAGTATCTACTTGGAATGTGCAAAAATATTTAATAGGAACATGTAAAAGTATCTACTTGGAACGTGTAAAAGTATCTACTTGGAACAAGTAAAAATATCTACTTGGAACTCATAGAAGTATCTACCTGGAACGTGTAAAAGTACCTACTTGGAACGTGTAAAAGTATCTACTTGGAACGTGTAAAAGTATCTACTTGGAATGTGTAAAAGTATCTACTTGGAATGTGTAAAAGTATTTAATAGGAACGTGTCAAAGTATTTGCTAAGAACGTGTAAAAGTATCTACTTGGAACGTATAAAAGTATCTACTTGGAATGTGTAAAAGTATCTACTTGGAACGTGTAAAAATATCTACTTGGAACTCATAGAAGTATCTACTTGGAATGTGTAAAAGTATCTACTTGGAATGTGTAAAAGTACCTACTTGGAACGTGTAAAAGTATCTACTTGGAATGTGTAAAAGTATTTAATAGGAACGTGTAAAAGTATCTACTAGGAACGTGTAAAAGTATCGACTTGGAATGTGTAAAAGTATTTAATAGGAACATGTAAAAGTATCTACTTGGAACGTGGAAAAGTATCTACTTGGAACAAGTAAAAATATCTACTTGGAACTCATAGAAGTATCTACTTGGAATGTGTAAAAGTATCTACTTGGAACGTGTAAAAGTATTTAACAAGAACTTCTAAAAGTATCTACTTGGAACGTGTATAAGTATTTAATAGGAACGTGTAAAAGTATTTACTAAGAACGTGTAAAAGTATCTACTTGGAACGTATAAAAGTATCTACTTGGAATGTGTAAAAGTACCAACTTGGAACGTGTAAAAGTATCTACTTGGAACGTGTAAAAGTATCTACTTGGAATGTGTAAAAGTACCTACTTGGAATGTGTAAAAGTGTCTACTTGGAATGTGTAAAAGTACTTACTTGGAACGTGTAAAAGTATTTAATAGGAACGTGTAAAAGTATCTACTTGGAACGTATAAAAGTATCTACTTGGAACGTATAAAAGTATCTACTTGGAACTTGTAAAAGTATTTAATAGGAACGTGTAAAAGTATCTACTTGGAACGTGTAAAAGTATCTACTTGGAACAAGTAAAAATATCTACTTGGAACTCATAGAAGTATCTACTTGGAATGTGTAAACGTATCTACTTGGAACGTGTAAAAGTATCTACTACGAACGTATAAAAGTATCTACTGGGAACGTGTAAAAGTATCTACTAGGAACGTGTAAAAGTATCTACTAGGAATGTGTAAAAGTATCTACTTGGAACAAGTAAAAGTATCTACTAGGAATGTGTAAAAGTATTTAATAGGAATGTGTAAATGTATCTACTTGGAACGTGTAAAAGTAACTACTTGGAACGTGTAAAAGTATCTACTACGAACGTATAAAAGTATCTACTGGGAACGTGTAAAACTATGTACTAGGAATGTGTAAAAGTATTCAATAGGAATGTGTAAATGTATCTACTTGGAACGTGTAAAAGAAACTACTTGGAACGTGTAAAAGTATCTACTTGGAACGTATAAAAGTATCTACTTGGAACGTGTAAAAGTATCTACTAGGAATGTGTAAAAGTATTTAATATGAATGTGTACAAGTATCTACTAGGAATGTGTAAAAGTATCTACTTGGAACGTATACAATTATCTACTTGGAACGTGCAAAAGTATCTACTTGGAACGTGTGAAAGTATCTACTTGGAACGTGTAAAAGTATTTAATAGGAACTTCTAAAATTATCTACTTGGAACGTGTAAAAGTATTTAATAGGAACGTGTAAAAGTATTTACTAAGAACGTGTAAAAGTATCTACTTCAAACGTGTAAAAGTATCTACTACGAATGTGTAAAAGTATTTACTAGGTAATACCAGTTTTTTGGGTTAAAAATCTCCTGATTGAATGTGTAAAAGTATTTAATAGGAATGTGTAAAAGTATCTACTTAGAACGTGTAAAAGTATCTATTAGGAACGTGTAAACGTATCTACTTGGAACGTGTAAAAGTATCTACTCGGAACGTGTAAAAGTACCTACTTGGAACGTGTAAAAGTATCTACTCGGAATGTGTAAAAGTACCTACTTGGAACGTGTAAAAGTATCTACTTGGAATGTGTAAAAGTATTTAATAGGAACGTGTAAAAGTATTTGCTAAGAACGTGTAAAAGTATCTACTTGGAACGTATAAAAGTATCTACTTGGAATGTGTAAAAGTATCTACTTGGAACGTGTAAAAGTATCTACTTGGAATGTATAAAAGTATCTACTTGGAATGTATAAAAGTATCTACTTGGAATGTGTAAAAGTATCTACTTGGAATGTGTAAAAGTACTTACTTGGAACGTGTAAAAGTATTTAATAGGAACGTGTAAAAGTATCTACTTGGAACGTATAAAAGTATCTACTTGGAACGTATAAAAGTATCTACTTGGAACTTGTAAAAGTATTTAATAGGAACGTGTAAAAGTATCTACTTGGAACGTGTAAAAGTATCTACTTGGAACAAGTAAAAATATCTACTTGGAACTCAAAGAAGTATCTACTTGGAATGTGTAAAAGTATCTACTTGGAACGTATAAAAGTATCTACTTGGAACGTGTAAAAGTATCTACTACGAACGTATAAAAGCATCTACTGGGAACGTGTAAAAGTATCTACTAGGAACGTGTAAAAGTATCTACTAGGAACGTGTAAAAGTATCTACTTGGAACAAGTAAAAGTATCTACTAGGAATGTGTAAAAGTATTTAATAGGAATGTGTAAATGTATCTACTTGGAACGTGTAAAAGTAACTACTTGGAACGTGTAAAAGTATCTACTACGAACGTATAAAAGTATCTACTGGGAACATGTAAAAGTGTCTACTAGGAATGTGTAAAAGTATTCAATAGGAATGTGTAAATGTATCTACTTGGAAAGTGTAAAACTCTCTACTGGTAACGTGTTAAAGTATCTAATTGGAACGTGTAAAAGTATTGACGAGGAACGTGTAAAAGTATCTACTAGGAATGTGTAAAACTTGGAACGTGTAAAAGTATCTACTAGGAATGTGTAAAAGTATCTACTTGAAAGGTGTAAAAGTATCTACTTGGAACGTGTAAAAGTATCTACTAGGAATGTGTAAAAGTATTTAATAGGAACGTGTAAAATTATCTACTAGGAATGTGTAAAAGTATCTACTTGGAGCATGTAAAAGTATCTACTTGGAACTTGTAAAAGTATCTACTTGGAACTTGTAAAAGTATCTACTAGGAATGTGTAAAAGTATGTAATAGGAATGTGTAAAAGTATCTACTTGGAAAGTGTAAAACTCTCTACTGGTAACGTGTTAAAGTATCTAATTGGAACGTGTAAAAGTATTGACGAGGAACGTGTAAAAGTATCTACTAGGAATGTGTAAAACTTGGAACGTGTAAAAGTATCTACTAGGAATGTGTAAAAGTATCTACTTGAAAGGTGTAAAAGTATCTACTTGGAACGTGTAAAAGTATCTACTAGGAATGTGTAAAAGTATCTACTTGGAGCATGTAAAAGTATCTACTTGGAACTTGTAAAAGTATCTACTTGGAACTTGTAAAAGTATCTACTAGGAATGTGTAAAAGTATGTAAAAGGAATGTGTAAAAGTATCTACTTGGAAAGTGTAAAACTCTCTACTGGTAACGTGTTAAAGAATCTAATTGGAACGTGTAAAAGTATCTACTTGGAATGTGCAAAAGTATCTACTTGGAACGTGTACAAGTATCTACTAGGAATGTGTAAAAGTATCTACTTGGAACGTATACAATTATCTACTTGGAACGTGCAAAAGTATCTACTTGGAACGTGTGAAAGTATCTACTTGGAACGTGTAAAAGTATTTAATAGGAACTTCTAAAAGTATCTACTTGGAACGTGTAAAAGTATTTAATAGGAACGTGTAAAAGTATTTACTAAGAACGTGTAAAGGTATCTACTTCAAACGTGTAAAAGTATCTACTACGAATGTGTAAAAGTATTTACTAGGTACTACCAGTTTTTTGGGTTAAAAATCTCCTGATTGAATGTGTAAAAGTATTTAATAGGAATGTGTAAAAGTATCTACTTGGAACGTGTAAAAGTATCTATTAGGAACGTGTAAACGTATCTACTTGGAACGTGCAAAAGTATCTACTTGGAACGTGTAAAAGTATCTACTCGGAACGTGTAAAAGTACCTACTAGGAATGTGTAAAAGTATCTACTTGGAGCATGTAAAATTATCTACTAGGATTGTGTAAAAGTATTTAATAGGAATGTGTAGAAGTATCTACACGGAACATGTAAAAGTATCTACTTGGAACGTATAAAAGTATCTACTTGGAACTTGTAAAATTATCTACTAGGAATGTGGAAAAGTATTTAATAAGAATGTGTAAAAATATCTACTAGGAAAGTGTAAAATGATCTACTATGTACTACGATATTTACATTCTCACTGCCTAAAATAAAAATAAAAAGTAATCTTTATTCCAGCGTGGCGTTCTCCTGTCAGGCGGCGTGTACACGCACGGTCACGTCCTCTGCCCACTGACTAAGAGGCCAAACATGCGAGCTCGTTAAAGTTTTATGGCGTGGCGCTCGCTGATTCCATCATTAATTTATGGCAGGACCAGGCAGGGAGGACACACGGTGACCAAGTAACCATTTCCTGCAAAGTGGTTCAATCAATTTGTTTGTGCTTTCTGTCACCATAAAACTGCTAAAACTGTCACATATGACCTTTTTTTTTTTTTTTTTTACGCCATCCGTTATAAAACACAACATTTATGTAACCTCACCTCAAAGAGTTCGACCGAATAGACTGCAAAGACAAGATATTTAACGTTCGAACTGAGAAACTTTGTTATGTTTTTGCAAATATTAGCTCATTTGGAATTTGATGCCTGCAGCATGTTTCAAAAAAGCTGGCACACGTGGCAAAAAAGACTGAGAAAGTTGAGGAATGCTCATCAAACACTTATTTTGGAACATCCCACGGGTGAACGGGCTAATTGGGAACAGGTGGGTGCCATGATTGGGTATGAAAGCAGCTTCCATGAAATGCTCAAACAAGGACGGGGCGAGGGCCACCACTTTGTCAACAAATGTGTAAGCAAATTGTCAAAGAAGAACATTTCTCAACCAGCTATTGCAAGGAATTTATGGATTTCACCATCTACGGTCTGTAATATCATCAAAAGGTTCAGAGAATCTGGAGAAATCACTGCATGTAGGCGGTACTGCATAAAAAAAAACCCGACATCGGTGTGTAAAGGATATCACCACATGGGCTCAGGAACACTTCGGATACCACTGTCAGTAACTGCAGTTGGTCGCTAGATCTGTAAGTGCAAGTTAAACTTCTACTATGCAAAGAGAAAGCCATTTATCAACAACACCCGGAAAAAAGAAAAAAAAAACAACACCCGGAAACGCCGCCGACTTCGCTGGGCCCCCCGAGCGTATCTAGGATGGACTGATGCAAAGTGGAAACGTGTCCTGTGGACTGAAGAGGGGGGGGTGGAACACAAAATAATTGCACAGCACTGCTTTAATCTAACGGTAGCTGGCACAAGTGGCAAAAAAGACTGAGAAAGTTGAGGAATGCTCATCAAACACTTATTTGGAACATCCCACAGGTGAACGGGCTAATTGGGAACAGGTGGGTGCCATGATTGGGTATAAAAGCAGCTTTCAGGAAATGCCCAGTCGTTCACAAACAAGGACGGGGCGAGCGTCACCACTTTGTCAACAAATGCCTGAGCAAATTGTCTAAGAACAACATTTCTCAACCAGCTATTGCAAGGAATTTATGGATTTCACCATCTACGGTCCATAATATCAACAAAAGGTTCAGAGAATCTGGAGAAATCACTGCACGTAGGCGGTACTGCATCAAAAAAAAAAAAAACGACATTGGTGTGTAAAGGATATCACCACATGGGCTCAGGAACACTTCAGAAAACCACTGTCAGTATCTACAGTCGGTCGCTACATTTGTAAGTGCAAGTTAAAACTCTATTATGCAAAGCCAAAGTCATTTATCAACAACACCCGGAAAAAACAAAACAAAAAAACAACAACACCCGGAAACGCCGCCGGCTTCGCTGGGCCCCGAGCGTATCTAGGATGGACTGATGCAAAGTGGAAAAGTGTCCTGTGGACTGAAGAGGGGGGGGGTGGAACACAAAATAATTGCACAGCACTGCTTTAATCTAACGGTAGCTGGCACAAGTGGCAAAAAAGACTGAGAAAGTTGAGGAATGCTCATCAAACACTTATTTGGAACATCCCACAGGTGAACGGGCTAATTGGGAACAGGTGGGTGCCATGATTGGGTATAAAAGCAGCTTTCAGGAAATGCTCAGTCGTTCACAAACAAGGACGAGGCGGGATTAACCACTTTGTGAACAAATGTTGAACAGTTTAACAACTTCATTTCTCAACGAGCTATTGCAAGGAATTTAGAGATTTTACCATCTACGGTCCATAATATCAACAAAAGGTTTAGAGAATCTGGAGAAATCACTGCACGTAGGCGGTACTGCATAAAAAAAAAACGACATCAGTGTGTAAAGGATATCACCACATGGGCTCAGGAACACTTCAGAAAACTACTGTCAGTATATACAGTCGGTCGCTACATTTGTAAGTGCAAGTTAAAACTCTATTATGCAAAGCCAAAGCCATTTATCAACAACACCCGGAAAAAATAAAATAAAATAAACAACACCCGGAATCGCCGTCGACTTCGCTGGGCCCCGAGCGTATCTAGGATGGACTGATGCAAAGTGGAAAAGTGTCCTGTGGACTGAAGAGAGGGGGTGGAACACAAAATAATTGCACAGCACTGCTTTAATCTAACGGTAGCTGGCACAAGTGGCAAAAAAGACTGAGAAAGTTGAGGAATGCTCATCAAACACTTATTTGGAACATCCCACAGGTGAACGGGCTAATTGGGAACAGGTGGGTGCCATGATTGGGTATAAACGCAGCTTCCATGAAATGCTCAAACAAGGATGGGGCGAGGGTCACCACTTTGTCAACAAATGCGTGAGCAAATTGTTGAACAGTTTAAGAAAAACCTTTCTCAACCAGCTATTGCAAGGAATTTAGGGATTTTACCATCTACGGTCCATAATATCAACAAAAGGTTCAGAGAATTTGGAGAAATCACTGCACGTAGGCGGTACTGCATAAAAAAAAACCCGACATCGGTGTGTAAAGGATATCACCACATGGGCTCAGGAACACTTCAGAAAACTACTGTCAGTATATACAGTCGGTCGCTACATTTGTAAGTGCAAGTTAAAACTCTATTATGCAAAGCCGAAGCCATTTATCAACAACACCCGGAAAAAAAAAGGAAAAAAAAAAAAAAAGATTGGGTATAGAAGCAGCTTTCAGGAAATGCTCAGTCATTCACAAACAAGGACGGAGCGAGCGTCACCACTTTGTCAACAAATGCCTGAGCAAATTGTCTAAGAACAACATTTCTCAACCAGCTATTGCAAGGAATTTAGGGATTTCACCATCTATGGTCCGTAATATCAACAAAAGGTTCAGAGAATCTGGAGAAATCACTGCACGTAGGCGGTACTGCATCAAAAAAAAAAAAACGACATTGGTGTGTAAAGGATATCACCACATGGGCTCAGGAACACTTCAGAAAACCACTGTCAGTAACTACAGTCGGTCGCTACATCTGTAAGTGCAAGTTAAAACTCTATTATGCAAAGCCAAAGTCATTTATCAACAACACCCGGAAAAAAAACAAAAAAACAACAACACCCGGAAACGCCGCCGGCTTCGCTGGGCCCCGGGCGTATCTAGGATGGACTGATGCAAAGTGGAAAAGTGTCCTGTGGACTGCAGAGGGGGGGGTGGAACACAAAATATTTGCACAGCACTGCTTTAATCTAACGGTAGCTGGCACAAGTGGCAAAAAAGACTGAGAAAGTTGAGGAATGCTCATCAAACACTTATTTTGGAACATCCCACAGGTGAACGGGCTAATTGGGAACAGGTGGGTGCCATGATTGGGTATAAAAGCAGCTTTCAGGAAATGCTCAGTCGTTCACAAACAAGGACGGGGCGAGATTCACCACTTTGTCAACAAATGTTGAACAGTTTAACAACTACATTTCTCAACGAGCTATTGCAAGGAATTTAGCGATTTTACCATCTACGGTCCATAATATCAACAAAAGGTTCAGAGAATCTGGAGAAATCACTGCACGTAGGCGGTACTGCATAAAAAAAAACGACATCGGTGTGTAAAGGATATCACCACATGGGCTCAGGAACACTTCAGAAAACCACTGTCAGTATCTACAGTCGGTCGCTACATTTGTAAGTGCAAGCTAAAACTCTATTATGCAAAGCCAAAGCCATTTATCAACAACACCCGGGAAAAAAAAAAAAAAAAAAAAAAAAAAAAACAACACCCGGAAACGCTGCCGACTTCGCTGGGCCCCGGGCGTATCTAAGATGGACTGATGCATAGTGGTAAAGTGTTATGTGCTTTAATGTAACGGTACTGTTACTTGAGTACAATTTTTTGGCGACTACCCACCTATGCTAACCTTACAGTCCCATTTCAACGGCAACATCAAGCTAGGTTAGCTTATATTACATATCCGCTATCCGTATGACTGATCGCGAGTCTTCTCAAATGATACATTTCGTGGCGAGCGACGTGATAAACCTGCTCCGATAAAACGATTGAAAGTTACGACCGCGGTTACTTACTTTACGTCCTTTATTGTCCATGCGAATCAAAAATAAGCGGAGTTGTGGCTCCGGTGGATTTAACATCCTAGGGACAGTAAAAAAAAAAAAAACCCAAGTGGTGTCTAACATTATAGTTCATGTTCTGTATTCCCGAGGCTGACAGGAAGTGGGCCAAGTCGTGCAATCCGACGCCGTTCTAAAAAGGGACACTGTAGCTTTGTAAAATGGGCCATTTAATCAGAGACAGGAAGTGAAGGTCATGTGGTACATGAGGTAATGGCCATTTAATAATTCATGAATGAGGTAACAGTTATTATAGCCGACACTCCTTGCATCTTTTTTTTTTACACAATTTTATTTTGGTTGTGTTAGAAAGGCTCCCTTGATAATACAAACCCCGTTTCCATATGAGTTGGGAAATTGTGTTAGATGTAAATATAAACGGAATACAATGATTTGCAAATCATTTTCAACCCATATTCAGTTGAATGCACTACAAAGACAAGATATTTGATGTTCAAACTCATAAACTTTTTTTTTTTTTGTAAATAATCATTAACTTTAGAATTTGATGCCAGCAACACGTGACAAAGAAGTTGGGAAAGGTGGCAATAAATACTGATAAAGTTGAGGAATGCTCATCAAACACTTATTTGGAACATCCCACAGGTGTGCAGGCTAATTGGGAACAGGTGGGTGCCATGATTGGGTATAAAAACAGCTTTCCAAAAGGATGGGGTGAGGTACACCCCTTTGTCCACAACTGCGTGAGCAAAAAGTCAAACAGTTTAAGAACAACGAAATTTAGGGATTTCAACATCTACGGTCCAGAATATCATCAAAAGGTTCAGGGAATCTGGAGAAATCACTCCACGTAAGCGGCATGGCCGGAAACCAACATTGAATGACCGTGACCTTCGATCCCTCAGACGGCACTGCATCAAAAACCGACATCAATCTCTAAAGGATATCACCACATGGGCTCAGGAACACTTCAGAAAACCACTGTCACTAAATACAGTTTGTCGCTACATCTGTAAGTGCAAGTTAAAACTCTCCTATGCAAAGCCAAAGCCATTTATCAACAACACCCAGAAACGCCGCCGGCTTCTCTGGGCCCGAGATCATCTAAGATGGACTCATGCAAAGTGGAAAAGTGTTCTGTGGTCTGACGTGTCCACATTTCAAATTGTTTTTGGAATTATTCAACATCGTGTCATCCGGACCAAAGAGGAAAATAACCATCCAGACTGTTATCGACGCAAAGTGTAAAAGCCAGCATGTGTGATGGTATGGGGGTGTATTAGTGCCCAAGACATGGGTAACTTACACATCTGTGAAGGCACCATTAATGCTGAAAGGTACATACAGGTTTTGGAGCAACATATCTTGCCATCCAAGCAACGTTACCATGGACGCCCCTGCTTATTTCAGCAAGACAATGCCAAGCCACGTGTTACAACAGCGTGGCTTCATAGTAAAAGAGTGCGGGTACTAGAGACTCCGGACTGTTGAACAACTTAAGCTGTACATCAAGCAAGAATGGGAAAGAATTCCACTTCACAAATGTGTCTCCTCAGTTCCCAAACCTTTACTGAGTGTTGTTAAAAGGAAAGGCCATGTAACACAGTGGTAAAAATGCCCCTGTGACAACTTTTTTGCAATGTGTTGCTGCCATTAAATTCTAAGTTCATGATTATTTGCAAAAAAAAATAAGTTTCTCAGTGTGTACATTAAATATCTTGTCTTTGCAGTCTATTCAATTGAATATAAGTTGAAAAGGATTTGCAAATCATTGTATTCTGTTTTTTATTTACCATTTACACAACGTGACAACTTCACTGCTTTTGGGCGTTTGTAGTTTGTTTTAACACAACATAATTGTATGTATTTGCAATTAATTTAATTGATTTATTTTAACACAACATATTGTATGTACATTTATTTTTCATCAGTCATTTATGAGTACGACTCCTTTCTTATGCAGTATATTTGGCAAGTATTTATTTCTCTAATCAACCTGGCCTAAGCCTAAAGTTCATCCATCCATCCATTTTCTACCGAAAATACACAATAATCTTTGTGATTAACACATGGTTTCGAACACAACTACAACATTGAAACAAAATACTTTTTGACGTTTAATCAATGTTGTGTTTTGACTTTGATTTGACCATTGAATTTGAGTCATTTGTAACCAATATTCTACAACACAAATACAACGTTGAAAAAACATGCTTTTTGACGACGTTTAATCAACATTGGGTTCTGACGTTAATTTGACCATTGAATTTTGGTCATTTCCCAACCAATATTCTACAACTCAAACATAACATTGAAACAACATGCTTTTTGATGACGTTTATTCAATGTTGGGTTCTGACATTAATTTGACCATTGAATTTTGGTCAATTTGTAACCAATATTCTGCAACACAAATACAACGTTGAAACAACATGCTTTTTGCAGACGTTCAATCAATGTTGGGTTCTGACGTTGATTTGACCATTGAATTTTGGTCATTTCCCAACCAATATTCTACAACACAAATACAACGTTGAAACAACATGCTTTTTGACATTTAATCAATGTTGCGTTTTGACGTTGATTTGACCATTGAATTTGAGTAATTTTGTAACCAATATTCTTCAACACTAATACGACGTTTAAAAAACATGCTTTTGATAACATTTAATCATTGTTTGGTTTTGACGTTGATTTGACCGTTGAATTTTGGTCATTTTCCAACTAATATTCTTCAACACCAATACAACGTTGAAACAACAGGCTTTTTGACGACGTTTATTCTATGTTGGGTTCTGACGTTAATTTGACCATTGAATTTTGGTCATTTCCCAACCAATATTCTACAACACAAACACAACGTTGAAACAACATGCGTTTTGACGTTTAATCAATGTTGCGTTTTGACGTTGATTTGACCATTGAATTTGAGTAATTTTGTAACCAATATTCTTCAACACTAATACGACGTTGAAACAACATGCTTTTAATAACATTTAATCCTTGTTTGGTTTTGATGTTGATTTTACCGTTGAATTTTGGTCATTTTCCAACTAATATTCTTCAACACCAATACGATGTTGAAACAACATGAGTTTTGACGACGTTTAATCAATGTTGGGTTTCGATCGTTGAATTTTAGTCATTTCCCAACCAATATTCTACAACACAAATACAACGTTGAAACAACTTTGAGGACGTTTAATCAATGTTGCGTTCTGACGTTGATTTGACCATTGAATTTGAGTAATTTTGTAACCAATATTCTTCAACACCAACACAACATGCTTTTTGACAACCTTTATCCAATGTTGGGTTGCGACCTTCTCCTTAACATTGACTAGCGGTCAAAATCTCAACCAACGTTATCGGTTGTAACGTTGATTTGACCATCGGAATTCGGTCAATTCCCAACCACCAACTTGATGAGGCTAAGGCATTCATCGCGACCCGGGCTGCGAGCTGCAACTTGGGTGTTGAGCCAGCTACTGAGGCGGCAAACGGCTAACGTGACTTGCTACACGGTAAGGCTAACGTTAGCTAGCCAGCTAACACACCATAACTTTCTCGGAGCAGAGTAACATTAACATTAACATACATCTCTCCTAACTGATCTACCAGCCCACGCCTTCACGTTGCGCTTTAAAGTCAATATGTACAATCCCACGCGTTGATGTTCCTCATATTGTTCACAGCGTTTGTTGATGTTTTGGCTTTCTCTGAAGTGAAATTAGAGCAGGCTACACCTGGCTTTGATACACACGTGACATTCTTGTTATTGTTTTGGTCTCGTATTGGCCGTAATTTCTTTTTACCCCGCGGGGTGGCGCTGATGTGCCTCGGAACTGGTCCAAAACCTGACTGTTAGTTGGGACCTCTCCTTTTTGGTAAGAAATGTTACGTTTTCGTGGGACTCATACGCCCATCGGGGTGACTACGAGTGACATTTGGTGGGTCGTTGGCGGGTTGGGGGAGGTGCGTGAATGTTTATTTTCTCGGCATGTCATGTCATATTCATACATTGAAGGGGATTGATGCGATCCTATGCTAAATGGAAGCAGCTTTTTCCAGTATGTATGGTACGAGTGTGTGTGAATGGGAGTGTCCATGTATGAGTATTTACTATTTGAATGCCATCCCAGCAGGCAAACCTGACTACTTTCATATATTATTTTATGGGTTTTGAAGACCTTGACACAGTTGGAGATTTACAGCACTGCATTGGTATTGAGAATAATATAAACTGCAATGTCTATGACCCTGAGCAATTAAAGTCCTTATATGATCTTTATAATTACTCATTTTTACATTTGAATATTAGAAGCCTGAATAAACATCACACTGATTTAGTCTCTCTACTTTCCAATATGAGCTGTATGTTTAACTTTATTGCCTGTAGTGAATCGTGGCTTTCTGATTCCTCATATATTGATCTGTTTAGACTGGATGGATACAATTTACATGTAAAAAATAGACCCAGTGGAAGAGGTGGAGGTGTGTGCCTCTATGTCCAGAACACTCTTCATGCCAAAGTATGTAACATCACCCTAGAAGATGATCTCTGTGAATCCTTGTTCATGGAGATCAACAACAAAGGAAAAAAGTTAATTGTTGGAGTACTCTATCGTCCTCCTGACTCACCTCTTGACACTTTTCTTTCCAAATTGGATGAACTATTACTCAGTCTAAATAAACTAAACAAAAACTGCATCCTTCTTGGTGACTTTAATATTGATATTTCCAAGGACGATGGAGCAAAACTGAACTTTATCAACACGTTACATTCTTCTTCCTTCTTCCCCACCATCAATAGGTTCACTCGAGTCACAGATGCCTCAAAAACAATAATCGATAACATTATTACTAACATCCGTAATACAAAGCTCGTGACAGGGGTGGTGCAATCCGATATCACAGACCACTTTCCCATTATACTATTCTTTGACTCTGGCAAAACTCCCTCCTCCCCACCTCCTAAAGGTAAAACCAAAATACTCAACAATACAACTCTACTACACCTAAATAATAATCTGCTTGCCAGGAAATGGGACTCTGTGTTTAATTGCACCTGTCCTGATGCTGCATATGAACATCTGATTAAAATGATTCAGGATGCTATTCAGGAAACAATCCCTGAAAAAATTATCAAAAATCATACCTCAGAAAAAAATCCCTGGATTACAAGGGGGATCTTAAAGTCCATCAGACAAAAGAATAAACTCTACAAATGTTATATTTCGAACCCTACTACTGTCAACAAAGAAAAATACACAAATTATAGAAATAAATTAACTCATATTATCAGGAAAAGTAAGCGCAACTATTATTCTGAACTATTACAAGCATCGCAGGGGGATTGTAGGAGAACATGGAACGTGTTGAATACTGTTCTCAACAAGGGACATAAGGCCCCTGTTGTTCCGGATACAGGGTCAAATAGGGCTGATCTTGCCAATAGTTTTAATACATTTTTTGCTTCTATTGGGGAAAACCTATCCAGTAAAATAGGTCAACCTCCAGGGTATTCCTTTAAAGAATTTTTATCAGGCAGCTACCCTAGCTCCCTTTTCATGCAGCCAACCGACATCAATGAGCTTTATACGATCATTATGGACCTAAAGTCATCACATACAGCTGGAGTGGACGGGATATGTAGCAAAATCTTGAAAGCCATAGCAAATGTGATCATAAATCCTCTCTGTCACTGTATAAACCTGTCACTTAGTGCTGGCATTGTACCCAAAATGTCCAAAGTGGCAAAAATAATCCCAATTTTTAAATCAGGTGATAAAAATAATATGAACAATTATAGGCCAATTTCAATTTTACCAACATTTTCAAAAATATTTGAGAAAGTGGTCTATAACCGACTGAATGGCTTTCTGGAAAAACTAAATATCCTTGTCCCCTCCCAATATGGTTTTCGTAAAAAAAGCACCACCTGTATGGCTATACTCGACCTTTTGGAAAAGGTCAATGACTGTATTGAAGAAGGAAAATGCGGTATTGGCATTTTTTTGGATCTATCCAAGGCCTTTGACACAATAGACTTTGAGATCTTATTGTATAAACTATATCACTATGGTGTCAGAGGGGTACCTCTCGATTGGTTCCGCTCTTACCTATACGGAAGGCAGCAATGTGTATGCGTCAATGATCACAATTCACCCTGTATGACCATAAATTATGGGGTTCCCCAGGGATCCATCTTGGGGCCTCTCCTTTTTATCCTATACATAAATGATTTTGTAAACTCCTCCGAAACTTTTCATAAAATAATTTTTGCTGACGATACAAATTTGTTTACCTCACACAGGAGCCTACACGATCTACAAGTAACTGTCAATTCAGAGCTTGTGAAAGTAGATTCCTGGTTCAAATGCAATAAGCTCTCACTTAATGTAAATAAAACAAATTTTATTCTATTTCGTTCTAATAAAAACCGGACAAATACTGAGCACTGCCATATCAACATCAATGGGCAGGAAATACAGAGAGTGTACTCCACAAAATTCCTGGGGGTCATCATTGACGAATACCTCAATTTCAAATGTCACATTAGCCATCTGTTAAACAAATTATCCAAATATGTTGGCCTGTTCTTTCACCTTCGTCATTATCTTCCTCTTTATGCTCTACTCACACTATATAAAACTCTCTTTGAACCACATCTAAACTACTGTAATGTCATCTGGTGTAACACCTTCCCTACCTACCTCCACAAATTAGAATCTATGCAAAAGAAAATTATACGGGCCCTGTCATGGTCCAAGTTTAATGCCCCCACTCGACATCTATTCCATAATTATCATCTCTTAAGACTGACAGAGTTCAATATTTATCAAAATGCTTGTTTAACCTATCAAGTCATTTACAGGCTGAATTTAAGGCTCTGTAGCTTGGTTCCTATCTACCATCCCCAGCATGCCCACAACACTCGTAACTTAGATTTGATATCAGGGAAACATCGTTTACTGGATTGTACCGCTCGAAGTGTTGTATGCAGGGGACCAAAGATTTGGAACCGGCTTAATGAGAGCCTCAAGATGCTGTATCCATTCTCCAACTTCAAAAATAAACTAAAAACTTATCTATTAACCACCTATATTTAATGCCTCATGTAGGGTAGACTACTGTTGGGATTTGCATGGTTGAATGAATGTATGTATGTATGTGTATGCTTGCTTTAGTACTATTATCTTGTGTTAATCATATAGCGTTGTTTTTTGTTTTGTTTTTTGTTGTTGTACTTGCTACCATGTTCCATCATTCCATCATTTCATGTATATTCTATCCTCTGGACCCCCTGTCAAAAGCTTCTTCTAGCTTATTTGGGGGACCCTTTCACGTACCAACATCTTTAAATGATGATATTTTACTACTATTGTATTTGTTATATGGTATTGTGAATAAACTTGAACTTAACTTGGATCCAACGTTGGGACATCAACGTCGTCTCCAATGCAACAATTTTTAAAGGACACGTACGTATAATCGACGTTGTATCGATGTCTTGTGCCTGCAATGTTTCGAGGACGGCATCATTGGGGTTGTTAGGCCTATTTTAGGGGGGCTCAAGCCCCCCTAAAATATTCTTAAGCCCCCCTAAATAATTTGGTGTTTTTTTTTGTTTTTTTTTACAAATAAATGCCGACATATTCATTATAAAGTGGCCCAAATATGAGTTTAAATAAATAATCATATAACCTGTTATTATTCACTCAGTTTCCCCTCACTTCGTAGCGTAAGGTAAAGAGCCCCTTTAGTGTGTCGGTATCCAATCCATTCCACTTGTTCATATAGAAAATGCCCACATCACTCAAATTCCAGGCCGCATTTTCTCCGCGGCCTTGCTTGCGGTCCTGCAGGTGTACGAAGCACATTATCTTCCTTTACAATGAGTGAAGTTGTGTCATGTCTGTATTATCATGTTTTGTTTTAAGTCATGTTTTGTTTAGTTTCTGTCTTTTCACTCCCTTGTCTGGTCACCATAGCAACCATTAGTTTTCACCTGTCACGTCACGCACCTGTTTCACGTTTTGAGTCACGCACCTGCTTTCACTAATCATGTCCATAGTATTTAAGTTCATTCATTTTCTGTTGTTCGTCCTGACGACCTCACCCCATATATGCTTCTGCACACCCTTATGATCCTTGCTGCTCTTTGTTCATGCCGGTTCCATGCCAAGTAAGTTTTTGTTTATCAAGCCACAGTTTATGTTTTGTTTAATTGTTCATAGTTTATTCTCCGCCACTGTGCGCGCTTTTTCGTTTGTACTTTTTTATTATATATTAAATAAATCATGTACCTTAATTCCCATCTCGCCCGTGCCAACTTTCCGTTGCATCGCGGAAAAGCAAACACCCAAGTTTTGACAAGTTGCACAAAACCTTGTGTGTGCGATTGTAAATCATTTATTTTTTTTAAGTTTTGTGTTTCTTGTAGAATCTATATAAAGTAATATACATTAGCCTATTGTTAAAATAATGAAAAAAAAAAAAACATAATTAAATATATTTGTTTTATTGTATTGTTCCATTAATAGCTGTTTTATTATTATAGGATGGCTTGTTAAACATTTACCGTATTTTCCGCACTATTAGCCACACCTAAAAACCACAAATTTACTCAAAAGCTGACAGTGCGGCTTATAACCCGGTGCGCTTTATATATGGATTAATATTAAGATTCATTTTCATAAAGTTTCGGTCTCGCAACTACGGTAAACAGCCGCCATCTTTTTTCCCCGTAGAAGAGGAAGTGCTTCTTCTTCTACGCAAGCAACCGCCAAGGTAAGCACCCGCCCCCATAGAACAGGAAGCGCTTCTTCTTTTACTGTAAGCAACCACCCGCCCGCGTAGAAGAAGAAGAAGGGCGCGGATATTACGTTTCATTTCCTTTGTGTGTTTACATCTGTAAAGACCACAAAATGGCTCCTACTAAGCGACAGGTTTCTGGTTCATGAAAAGACGCAATCTCTCCATCCGCACACGGACTACTATTTCACAGCAACTGCCTAAAGACTTTCAAGAAAAGCTGGCTACTTTCCGTGCATATTGTAAAAACAAGATAGCTGAAAAAAAGATCCGGCCAGAGAACATTATCAACATGGACGAGGTTCCACTGACTTTTGATATTCCTGTGAACCGCACTGTGGATACAACGGGAGCACGTACGGTGAATATTCGCACCACAGGGAATGAGAAGTCGTCCTTCACTGTGGTTCTAGCTTGCCATGCTAATGGCCAGAAACTTCCACCCATGGTGATATTCAAAAGGAAGACCTTGCCAAAAGAGACCTTTCCAGCCGGCGTCATCATAAAAGCTAACTCGAAGGGATGGTTGGATGAAGAAAAGATGAGCGAGTGGTTAAGGTAAGTTTACGCGAAGAGGGCCGGGTGGCTTTTTTCACGCAGCTCCGTCCATGTTGATATACGACTCCATGCGCGCCCACATCACGCTGGTTTTTAATATATTATTAAAGTTTGACTGACCTATCTGACTGTTTTTTTGACATTCCTTTAGCGCAGTTAGATGCGGCTTATAACACGGGGCGGCTTATAGGTGGACAAAGTTTTGAAATATGCCGTTCATTGAAGGCGCGGCTTATAACCCAGGGCGGCTTATGGTGCGGAAAATACGGTAATAGGATTTTCAGAGGGAGGAAAAGCCAAGACATTTAATATAAAATGTAAAATGAATAAATACATAAAAAGAAAAAGAAAATATATGGTTAAAAGCCAGCATTTCATTTCGTCCCGTGCATTTAAAAAAAATAATAATAATAACAATGAATAATTTCTAAGTCTTTGTTAGCCGTTTGTGAAGTTTTGTGCTTGTGCATCCTGTGCATCTCCTGGGGGCAAAGCCCCAGAGGTGGGACCAAGTCATTGTTTTGCAAGTCACAAGTAAGTCTCAAGTCTTTGCCCTCAAGTCCGAGTCAAGTCCCGAGTCAAGACAGGCAAGCCCCGAGTCAAGTCCAAAGTCAAGACTGGAAAGTCTCAAGTCAAGTCCTAAGTCCTGCATTTTGAGTTTCGAGTCCTTTCAAGTCCTTTTAACCACAGACTAATATATTAACACAGATTGTGTATGCTTTTCAAACGCTGTATTTATTTATTAAAACAAGTGCATTTTAAATTGCAGGAAAGAAAATTGTGCTGACATTGCACTTTATAATAGCACTATTAACCAGTCATTTTAAACATTAACTCATTCCTTTACAGAACAAACACATTGAAAAATAAAGTGCAAATGTACTTATTTGTACAAAAGTGTTAACATTGAAAAAACATGACATATACGTGAACATAACAAAAAAGTTGTACTTTTTATATGTCAGGGCCCTATGCTGCATTGCATCTGCAAAAGACCAAATTAGCCAAGAGTCTGTCAGTCATTTGTGCACGATGGGGGCGTAGTATGATGCCACCATGGCTGAAAACTCACTCCACTGGAGCACTGGAGGCAGGCACTGCCAAGACTCTCATGGCCACTCGGAACAGTGAAGGAAGAGTCTTCATGTTCAATGCCCAGAACAAAAGGGGGGAGAGAGTTGTTTTGGGTTGGTGCACTACTTGTAAGTGTATCTTGTGTTTTTTATGTTGATTTAATTAAAAAAAGAGAAAAAAAAAAATTATTTCTTGTGCGGCCCGATACCAATCGATCCACGGACCAGTACCGGGCCGCGGCCCGGTGGTTGGGGACCATTGAGGTAAACAACCAACAGTATGTCAGAAAGCTAGCTAAAACGGTACACATATTCATAATATAGTATACATTTTAACTGACCTTTATTTTACTATTTTTGTCTTTTTTTAGGTGGCTAAAATACGCGGTGCTGCTGACCGCCGTCTAACGTTACGTGTGATATATTGACTAACGTAACCCTGCTTAAAAAAAATCACTGAACAAAAAGTATGAATAAGGTAGTGAACTGCAACAGATTCCCGTGTTTGCAATAACGTTATAACGTTAGCAGTGAGTTTACAGCCTCACTGATTTAACTACACAGCAAATAAAAGTCACGTTACTTAGCCAATAAACGTTATCTTACATTCAAAACTTACCCTTCTTTGTGCAACTTCAAATGCCGGACGAAGTTGGAAGTTGTTGCCTCTCCATCAGTCATTTTCGAACCGCATGTGTTGCATACTGCAAACCGTTTTGTGTTGACCACCTCGTAATTTTTATACCCAAACGAAATTATTTTAGGTATCATTTTTTGTTCACTGGCGTGTGGTTTGGACATGTCTTCTTCCTGCAATTTGATTGGATGAATGCTGTGTGATGAAAACAGAGTAGATCTAATTTGATTGGCTGTTGTACTGAGAGCACACCAGCTGACACACGCAACGCTGATAGACAAGTACACAATGAAAAATACGGAGCGCTCCCGAATAACTTTTTCATCTTTGGGTTTTGGGGAAAGTAGCAAGTCATGTCAAGTCATGTCAATTCAAAAGGCTCAAGTCCAAGTGAAGTCACAAGTCATTGATGTTAAAGTCTAAGTCGAGTTGCAAGTCTTTTTACATTTTGTCAAGTCGAGTCTAAAGTCATCAAATTCATGACTCGAGTCCAAGTCATGTGACTCGAGTCCACACCTCTGCAAAGCCCCCCCTGTCCTTAAAAGCTAGTGACGCCCCTGGACGGCATTGAACATTTCAAAAAATCCAACCCTGTCATGTTTATGTTTTGCATGCAGCCTGCAGGCCTCAGTGGTGTGTGCACACACTACTACACCACACACACACACACACACACACTCCTGTCTAGACCAGTGTTACAGTCTTACACACACACACACACACACACTCTCAACGCCCCCTAATATTATCTAGATGTTTTGTTTACTTACAACATTGCATTGCATTGCTGATGCCTTTGATTTGCTCCACTAACCTATTTCCTGCACGCCGTCCTCTTCCTCACCACCACCATCATCACCCTCACCATCGTCTGGAGGAATGGCAGCGTGGAGATGACAACATCCGTCTTGACACTACCGGAGGATTCCAGCGGTGCAATGTGGCCACCAGACAGACACAAACATCCTTAAAAAAAAAAAAAAAGGGGGCTAACAAAAAAAAAAAAGAAGAGCCAATTGTTTTTGCGTGGACGTGCGCATCTTACCGTGGAACGTCACGTCACCTCGCCGCATCCGGTGATGCGTCTTCGGTTCCCGATGGCGTGTGCGTGCTTGTGTCCTGTGCGAAAAGAAGCAGCATGAAATGGGGTTGACACCGGTGAGGATGCGCTTTCCTGCCCGAGCTGACGCGCGTTATGGCAGCCTCAGTGGAGCCTGCAGACCCCCCACCCAGCCCGTCTTCTTACACCACCTCCTGGCTGCAGGAGGACTCACTTGCCCCCCTGCCTCACCACATCATTTCGACTTGTGTCTTTATTATGAACCCTTCCATAGGACACTGAATTTATGTGACTGGATTTTTTTACATCAAATCATGCTGATCTTTGTATTGAATATAAACCCACGAAACAACGTTGAGTATGCATGCACGCTGCAAAATAGTCAATTGAGACAATGTTGATGTCCAACGTTGGATCCACGTTGTTGCGCATACTTGCCAACCCTCCCGGATTTTCCGGGAGACTCCCGAAATTCAGCGCCTCTCCCTGGGACAAATTTTCTCCCGAAAATCTCCCGAAATTCAGGCGGACCTGAGTGACTTTCCCACAATATAAACAGCATACCTGCCCAATCACGTTATAACTGTAGAATGATGGAGGGCGAGTTATTTGGTTTCTTATGTGGGTTTATTGTTAGGCAGTTTCATCAACGTCCTCCGAGCGCGGCAACAACACACAACAACAGCAGTCACGTTTTTGTATACCGTAAAGCAGTTCGTCTGCCGTAAACAGCAATGTTGTGACACTCTTAAACAGGGCAATACTGCCATCTACTGTACATGCATATGTGACAATAACATCTACGGCACAACTGCGCACACAACAAGGAGACAAATCAGAATGCATCATCAGAGAGGGTGTTCAGCATGGTTAGAAAAATAGTGGCAGAGAATAGAACAAGGATGGACAATTCAACCCTTAACTCAACAATGAGTAGATGAGTGTTATGTGTGTGTATATGTGTAAATAAATGAACACTGAAATTCAAGTATTTATTTTATATATATATATATATACATATATATATATATATATATATATACATAATTAATATATATATATATATACATATATCCATACATATAATAAAATAAATATATATATATACGTATGTATATATATATATATATATATATATATATATATATATATATATATATATAGCTAGAATTCACTGAACGTCAAGTATTTGATATATATATATATATATACATATATATATATATATATATATATATATATATATATATATATATATATATATATATATATATATATATATATATATGAAATACTTGACTTGGTGAATTCTGGCTGTAAATATACTCCTCCCCTTTTAGCCACGCCCCCAACCACGCCCCCTCCCACCCCGACCACGCCCACCCACACCTCCCGAAATCGGAGGTCTCAAGGTTGGGAAGTATGTCAGAGATGGTGTTCAGCATGGTTAGAAAAATAGTGACAGAGAATAGAACAAGGATGGACAATTCAACCCTTAACTCAACAATGAGTAGATGAGTGTTATGTGTGTGTATATGTGTAAATAAATGAACACTGAAATTCAAGTATTTCTCTTATTTATATATATATATATATATATATATATATATATATATATATATATATATATATATATATATATATAATAAAATAAATATATATATATAGCTAGAATTCACTGAAAGTCAAGTATTTCTTATATATATATATATATATATATATATATATATATATATATATATATATATGTATATATATATATATATATATATATATATATATATATATATATATATATATATATATATATATATATATATGAATGAAATACTTGACTTGGTGAATTCTAGCTGTAAATATACTCCTCCCCTCTTAACCAGGCCCCCCAACCACGCCCCCACCTCCCGAAATCGGAGGTCTCAAGGTTGGCAAGTATGTCAGAGAGGGTGTTCAGCATGGTTAGAAAAATAGTGACAGAGAATAGAACAAGGATGGACAATTCAACCCTTAACTCAACAATGAGTAGATGAGTGTTATGTGTGTGTATATGTGTAAATAAATGAACACTGAATTTCAAGTATTTCTCTTATCTATATATATATATATATATATATATATATATATATATATATATATATATATATATATATATATATATATATATATATATATGTATATATATATATATATAATAAAATAAATATATATATATATATGGCTAGAATTCACTGAAAGTCAAGTATTTCTTATATATATATATATATATATATATATATATATATATATATATATATATATATATATATATATGAAATACTTGACTTGGTGAATTCTAGCTGTAAATATACTCCTCCCCTCTTAACCAGGCCCCCCAACCACGCCCCCACCTCCCGAAATCGGAGGTCTCAAGGTTGGCAAGTATGTCAGAGAGGGTGTTCAGCATGGTTAGAAAAATAGTGACAGAGAATAGAACAAGGATGGACAATTCAACCCTTAACTCAACAATGAGTAGATGAGTGTTATGTGTGTGTATATGTGTAAATAAATGAACACTGAATTTCAAGTATTTCTCTTATCTATATATATATATATATATATATATATATATATATATATATATATATATATATATATATATATATATATATATATGTATATATATATATATATAATAAAATAAATATATATATATATATGGCTAGAATTCACTGAAAGTCAAGTATTTCTTATATATATATATATATATATATATATATATATATATATATATATATATATATATATATATATATATATATGAAATACTTGACTTGGTGAATTCTAGCTGTAAATATACTCCTCCCCTCTTAACCACGCCCCCCCAACCACGCCCCCCCCTCCCGAAATCGGAGGTCTCAAGGTTGGCAAGTATGGTTGTTGGTCGGGAAATGACCAAATTTCAATGGTCAAATCAAGTTCACATCCTGACATTGGTCAAACGTCGTCAAAGAGCGTGTTGTTTCAACGTTGGAAAATTACCAAAATGACCACGTCACAACCTGACATTGAATAAACGTCATCAAAAAGCATGTTGTTTCAACGTTGTATTTGTGTTGTAGAATATTGGTTGGGAAATGACCAAATTTCAATGGTCTATTCAATGCCACAACCTGACTTTGGATAAACGTCGTCAAAAAGCATGTTGTTTCAACGTTGTGTTTGTGTTGTAGAATATTGATTGAAATATGACCAAAATTCAATGTTAAGAACAACGTTACAACCCAACATTGATTAAACGTCGTCAAAAAGCATGTTGTTTCAACGTCGTATTTGTGTTGTAGAATATTGGTTGGAAAATGACCAAATTTCAATGGTCAAATCCACATCACAATCTGACATTAAATAAACGTCAAAAAGCATGTTGTTTCAACGTTGTATTTGTGTTGTAGAATATTGGTTAGAAAATGACCACAATTCAATGGTCATATCCACGTCACAACATGACATTGATTAAACGTTGTCAAAAAGCATGTTGTTTCAACGTCGTATTTGTGTTCTAGAATATTGGTTGGGAAATGACCACATTTCAATGGTCAAATCAACGTCACAACATGACGTTGAATAAACGTTGTCAAAAAGCATGTTGTTTCAATGTTGTATTTGTGTTGTAGAATGCTGGTTGGAAAATTACCAAATTTTAATGGTCAAATCAATATCACAACATGACATTGATTAAACGTCGTCAAAAAGCATGTTGTTTCAACGTCGTATTTGTGTTGTAGAATATTGTTTGGGAAATGACCAAATTTCAATGGTCTATTCAATGCCACAACCTGACATTGGATAAACGTCGTCAAAAAGCATGTTGTTTCAACGTTGTATTTGTGTTGTAGAATATTGGTTGAGATATGACCATAATTCAATGTTAAGAACAACGTTACAACCCAACATTGATTAAACGTCATCAAAAAACATGTTGTTTCAACGTCGTATTTGTGTTGTAGAATATTGGTTGGGAAATGACCAAATTTCAATGGTCAAATCCACATCACAATCTGACATTAAATAAACGTCAAAAAGCATGTTGTTTCAATGTTGTATTTGTGTTGTAGAATATTGGTTAGAAAATGACCACAATTCAATGGTCATATCCACGTCACAACATGACATTGATTAAACGTTGTCAAAAAGCATGTTGTTTCAACGTTGTGTTTGTATTGTAGAATATTGATTGGAAAATGACCAAATTTCAATGGTCAAATCCACATCACAATCTGACATTAAATAAACGTCAAAAAGCATGTTGTTTCAACGTTGTATTTGTGTTGTAGAATATTGGTTAGAAAATGACCACAATTCAATGGTCATATCCACGTCACAACATGACATTGATTAAACGTTGTCAAAAAGCATGTTGCTTCAACGTCGTATTTGTGTTGTAGAATATTGGTTGGGAAATGACCACATTTCAATGGTCAAATCAACGTCACAACATGACGTTGAATAAACGTCAAAAAGCATGTTGTTTCAATGTTGTATTTGTGTTGTAGAATGCTGGTTGGAAAATTACCACATTTTAATGGTCAAATCAATATCACAACATGACATTGATTAAACGTCATCAAAAAGCGTGTTGTTTCAATGTTGTATTTGTGTTGTAGAATATTGGTTGGAAAATGACCACATTTCAATGGTCAATTCAATGTCACAACCTAACATTGGATAAATGTCGTCAAAAAGCATGTTGTTTCAAAGTTGTGTTTGTGTTGTAGAATATTGGTTAGAAAATGACCAAATTTCAATGGTCAAATCCACATCACAATCTGACATTAAATAAACGTCAAAAAGCATGTTGTTTCAACGTTGTATTTGTGTTGTAGAATATTGGTTAGAAAATGACCACAATTCAATGGTCAAATCCACGTCACAACATGACATTGATTAAACGTCGTCAAAAAGCATGTTGCTTCAACATCGTATTTGTGTTGTAGAATATTGGTTGGGAAATGACCACATTTCAATGGTCAAATCAACGTCACAACATGACGTTGAATAAACGTCAAAAAGCATGTTGTTTCAATGTTGTATTTGTGTTGTAGAATGCTGGTTGGAAAATTACCAAATTTCAATGGTCAAATCAATATCACAACATGACATTGATTAAACGTCGTCAAAAAGCATGTTGTTTCAACGTTGTATTTTTGTTGAAAAAATATTGGTTGGAAAATGACCAAATTTCAATGGTCAATTCAATGTCACAACCTAACATTGGATAAACGTCGTCAAAAAGCATGTTGTTTCAACATTGTGTTTGTGTTGTAGAATATTGGTTGAGATATGACCAAAATTCAATGTTAAGAACAACGTGAGAACCCAACATTGATTAAACGTTGTCAAAAAGCATGTTGTTTCAATGTTGTATTTGTGTTGTAGAATATTGATTGGAAAATGACCAAAATTCAATGGTCAAATCCACGTTACAACATGACATTGATTAAACATCATCGATGTTGTTTCAACGTTGTATTTTTGTTGTAGAATATTGGTTGAGATATGACCAAAATTCAATGTTAAGAAAAACGTGAGAACCCAACATTGATTAAACGTTGTCAAAAAGCATGTTGTTTCAATGTTGTATTTGTGTTGTAGAATATTGGTTGGGAAATGACCAAAATTCAATGGTCATATCCACGTCACAACATGACATTGATTAAACATCATCAATGTTGTTTCAACATTGTATTTTTGTTGTAGAATATTGGTTGAGATATGACGAAAATTCAATATTAAGAAAAACGTGAGAACCCAACATTGATTAAACGTTGTCAAAAAGCATGTTGTTTCAATGTTGTATTTGTGTTGTAGAATATTGGTTGGAAAATGACCAAAATTCAATGGTCATATCCACGTCACAACATGACATTGATTAAACATCATCGATGTTGTTTCAACATTGTATTTTTGTTGTAGAATATTGGTTGAGATATGACCAAAATTCAATGTTAAGAACAACGTCAGAACCCAACATTGATTAAACGTCATCAAAAAGTATGTTGTTTCAACGTTGTATTTGTGTTGTAGAATATTGGTTGAGAAATGACCACATTTCAATGGTCAAATCCACATCACAATCTGATATTAAATAAACGTCAAAAAGCATGTTGTTTCAATGTTGTATTTGTGTTGTAGAATATTGGTTAGAAAATGACCACAATTCAATGGTCATATCCACGTCACAACATGACATTGAATAAACGTTGTCAAAAAGCATGTTGTTTCAACGTTGTATTTGTGTTGTAGAATATTGGTTGGGAAATGACCACATTTCAATGGTCAAATCAACGTCACAACATGACGTTGAATAAACGTCAAAAAGCATGTTGTTTCAATGTTGTATTTGTGTTGTAGAATGCTGGTTGGAAAATTACCAAATTTCAATGGTCAAATCAATATCACAACATGACATTGATTAAACGTCGTCAAAAAGCATGTTGTTTCAACGTTGTATTTTTGTTGAAAAAATATTGGTTGGAAAATGACCAAATTTCAATGGTCAATTCAATGTCACAACCTAACATTGGATAAACGTCGTCAAAAAGCATGTTGTTTCAACATTGTGTTTGTGTTGTAGAATATTGGTTGAGATATGACCAAAATTCAATGTTAAGAACAACGTGAGAACCCAACATTGATTAAACGTTGTCAAAAAGCATGTTGTTTCAATGTTGTATTTGTGTTGTAGAATATTGATTGGAAAATGACCAAAATTCAATGGTCAAATCCACGTCACAACATGACATTGATTAAACATCATCAATGTTGTTTCAACATTGTATTTTTGTTGTAGAATATTGGTTGAGATATGACCAAAATTCAATGTTAAGAACAACGTCAGAACCCAACATTGATTAAACGTCATCAAAAAGTATGTTGTTTCAACGTTGTATTTGTGTTGTAGAATATTGGTTGGGAAATGACCAAAATTCAATGGTCATATCCACGTCACAACCCAACATTGATTAAACATCATCAATGTTGTTTCAACATTGTATTTTTGTTGTAGAATATTGGTTGAGATATGACCAAAATTCAATGTTAAGAAGAACGTCAGAACCCAACATTGATTAAACGTCATCAAAAAGTATGTTGTTTCAATGTTGTATTTGTGTTGTAGAATATTGGTTGGAAAATGACCACATTTCAATGGTCAAATCAACGTCACAACCTGACATTGGATAAACGTCGTCAAAAAGCATGTTGTTTTAAAGGCCTACTCAAACCCACTACTACCGACCACGTAGTCTGATAGTTTATATATCAATGATGAAATCTTAACATTGCAACACATGCCAATACGGCCGAGTTAACTTATAAAGTGCAATTTTTAATTTCCAGCGAAACTTCCCGTTGAAAACGTCTAGGTATGATGACGTATGCGCGTGACGTCGATGGTTGAAACGGAAGTATTGGGACGCCATTGTATCCAATACAAAAAGCTCAGTTTTCATCGCAAAATTCCACAATATTCTGGACATCTGTGTTGGTGAATATTTTGCAATTTGTTTAATGAACAATGGAGACTGCAAAGAAGAAAGCATCGGTGTATTAGCGTCAGAGGTGGGTAGTAACGCGCTACATTTACTCCGTTACATCTACTTGAGTAACTTTTGGGATAAATTGTACTTCTAAGAGTAGTTTTAATGCAACATACTTTTACTTTTACTTGAGTATATTTATAGAGAAGAAACGCTACTTTTACTCCGCTACTTTTATCTACATTCAGCTCGCTACTCGCTACTAATTTTTATCGATCTGTTAATGCACGCTTTGTTTGTTTTGGTTTGTCAGACAGACCTTCAAAGTGCCTGCGTTTCAACAAATGCAGTCACTGGTGACGTTCACTCCGTTCCACCAATCAGATGCAGTCACTGGTGACGTTGGACCAATCAAACAGAGCCAGGCGGTCACATGACCTGACTTAAACAAGTTGAAAAACTTATTGGGCTGTTACCATTTAGTGGTCAATTGTACGGAATAAGTACTGTACTGTGCAATCTACTAATACAAGTTCCAATCAATCAATCAAAAGTGTGAAGGAAAAAATACCCTTTTTTGTTTCAACCGTACATCCTGTCAAAAGCCTAAAGACTGACTGCACAGTTCCTGTCTTCACAATAAAAGTGCCGCTCCATCGCGCCTGCGCTTTCAAAATAAGAGTCTCCGAAAGCCAGCGCAAACAAGCTAGCAAGCTAGCAAGCTACGGAGTTTGCCGCCAATGTATTTCTTGTAAAGTGTATAAAAACGAACATGGAAGCTGGACGAATAAGAAGCCAAAAACCAACCACTTTCATGTGGTATTAGACAGAAAGGAGGAACTTTTTTTCTCCTCCATTTGAAAACGTGGACGTTACCATCACTACTGTCTGATTCCAATCAATGCAAGTCATCAGAATCAGGTAATACACCAACTTATATTCTTGTCTTCATGAAAGAAAGGAATCTATATGTGTTAAACATGCATGTATATTCATTAAAACACCTTTAACATGTAAACAAAAACGGCAAAATAAATAAATATAAATTATATACTGTATATATCAATGTATGTATATATATATGTGTATATATATATGTGTGTGTATATATATATATATATATATATATATATATGTGTGTGTGTGTGTATATGTTACTCATCAGTTACTCAGTACTTGAGTAGTTTTTTCACAACATACTTTTTACTTTTACTCAAGTAAATATTTGGGTGACTACTCCTTACTTTTACTTGAGTAATAAATCTCTAAAGTAACAGTACTCTTACTTGAGTACAATTTCTGACTACTCTACCCACCTCTGATTAGCGTCCGGCTACAGCAACACAACCAGGATGACTTTGACTTGGATAGCAGATGCGCTATCCGACGTTAGCCGCCGACCGCATCGATGATCGGGTGAAGTCCTTCGTCGCTCCGTCGATCGCTGGAACGCAGGTGAGCTTCGGTGTTGATGAGCAGATGAGAGCTGGCGTAGGTGGAGAGCTAATGTTTTTATCATAGCTCTGTCGAGGTCCCGTAGCTAAGTTAGATTCAATGGCGTCGTTAGCAACAGCATTGTTAAGCTTCGCCAGGCTGTAGGGTGACCAGGTGTCCGGATTTAGGCCGGACAGTCCGTATTTTTAATGCCCTGTCCGGCGTCCGGCGCAGCTTCAAGCCGGACACGTATTTGTCCTCCTTTTTGAGGCACTAGGCTTGAAGAGCGGAGTTTTTTCATCTTTGCTGGGCTGCAGCGCGATAGCCAATCAAAGACCGTAAAAAATTCCCCCAACGCAGTAACGTATCAAATGATTGGCTAAAAGCTGTGTCGGATACAAATCTGCTTATCATTGGTTAAAAAAGTAAACAAGGGTCCATGTGGCATAACATTTACAGAAAGTTAGCATCATGCCAAAACGCAAGACCTCGTTTAATTCTGAATGGATAAAAGAGCACGAATTTATAACGAAAAGCAGCCGAGACTCATTCCATGGCTTCTGCACACTTTGTCGATGTGATGTCGACGTAAGTAATCAGGGGAAAGCTGCAATTGAACGGCATGCGGGTACGGATAAACATAAAAGTAATAAACATGCGGCAGGTACCTCTTCAATGAGGACATTTTTTTCATGAAGTTTCGTCGCCCCTGGATGACAAGATAACCGCTGCGGAGCTGTGCAAGGTGTACCATGCTGTAAAGCAGTGGTTCTCAAATGGTACCCTGGTATGTAATGTAATGTAAGTTCATAAACTGAACATCAAATTAAGTAGGCTATTCCATTCATTACCATAAACCCAGAGTTTCCCCCATGCCATGATGGTTTGACCCTCACTAAAATGTCGGTCAAAAAGAACTGTGAAAAGAAATGCAACAATGCAATATTCAGTGTTGACAGCTACATTTTTTGTAGACATGTTCCATAAATATTGATGTTAAAGATTTCTTTTTTTGTGAAGAAATGTTTAGAATTAAGTTCCTGAATCCAGATGGATCTCTATTACAATCCCCAAAGAGGGCACTTTAAGTTGATGATTACTTCTATGTGTAGACATCTTTATTTATAATTGAATCACTTGTTTATTTTTCAACAAGTTTTTAGTTATTTTACATATTTTTTTCCAAATAGTTCAAGAAAGACCACTACAATGAGCAATATTTTGCACTGTTATACAATTTAATAAATCAGAAACTGATGACATAGTGCTGTATTTTACTTCTTTATCTCTTTTTTTCAACCAAAAATGCTTTACTCTGATTAGGGGGCACTTGAATTAAAAAAATGTTCACAGGGGGTACATCACTGAAAAAAGGGTTGAGAACCACTGCTGTAAAGCATCACCAGTCCTACAGAAGTTTAGACTGCGGCATGAAAGTGGACCGGGAGATTTTCAGTGACTATCCCACAGCTAAAGGGATGGCCTGTGGCCGAACAAAAGCCAAGGCATTGTGCGAGAACGTCATCGCTCACTATTCGGTACAGGAACATACCGACTACATAAAAGAAAACAACCTACCCTTTTCCGTGGCAACCGACGCCTCAAATAAAGGAACAAACAAGTGTTTTCCCATTGTGGTAAGGTATTTTCACTTTGATGAAGGCATCCAACATGTCCTGTTGGATTTTTATAGTGACAGCAACGAAACGTCAGAAGCCATAACAAACCAGCTGCTGGCAAAACTTGAGATGTCTGGCTTAGAGGTGAAAAACATGTCTGCATATGCAGCAGACAATGCCAGTGTCAATTGTGGCAAACATAACAGTGTATCAGAAGCTGAAACTGAGCCAAAAAGATGTGCTCCCTGCAAACTGTTTGGCCCATATTCTGCATAACGCAACCAGATATGCAGCAAGCAGCCTTGATGTTGATGTGGAAAAATTTTTGTGGCATTTTTTTTAAATTATATATGTTAACTACATTTAAGTCCACACATGTTATGCTTTGTGGCACTCTGCACTTGAAAAGATTCATCTCAGTGGTCACTTTTTGAACACCACAATGTATTGAATAAATACAAATACTGTTAACAAACACTTGACTTTAATATTTTTTCCTATTCAGCCACACAAACATCATCTTTAAACCACTCAAAATTGTACTATAAATAAGAGTATACCAGAGTCCTATGTACACCATAGTAATTTATTGATATGCCGCATAATGTCCTCCTTTTTGGTATCATGGAAATGGTCACCCTACCAGGCTGGAAAGCATTAACCGTGTAGTTACAGGTCCATGGTTTAATAGTATTGTTGATATTCTGTCTATCCTTCCAGTCAGGGGTTTATTTCTTTTGTTTCTATCTGCAGTTAAGCACGATGCTATCATGTTAGCTCCGTAGCTAAAGTGCTTCACCGTTGTATTGTCGTTGAGATAAAAGTCACTGTGAATGTCCATTTCGCGTTCTCGACTCTCATTTTCAAGAGGATATAGTATCCCAGGTGGTTTAAAATACAAATCCGTAATCCACAATAGAAAAAGGAGAGAGTGTGGAATCCAATGAGCTCTTGTACCTAAGTTACGGTCAGAGCAAAAAAAGATACGTCCTGCACTGCACTCTAATCCTTCACTCTCACAATCCTCATCCACGAATCTTTCATCCTGGCTCAAATTAATGGGGAAATTGTCGCTTTCTCGGTACCCATCGCTCTCGCTGCTGGTATACACAATGGCGAAATGTGAGGAGACTTTCAACTTGATCTGCTATCCCCGTTTAAATAAAAAAAATGTCATTTCAGTAGGCCTTTAACCTTGAAAAAATGACCAAAATTCAATGGTCAAAATCCACGTCACAATCTGACATGAAATAAACGTCGTCAAAAAGCATGTTGTTTCAACGTTGTATTTGTGTTGTACAATATTGGTTAGAAAATGACCAAAATTCAATGGTCAAATCCACATAACAACCTGACATTGATTAAACGTCGTCAAAAAGCATGTTGTTTCAACGTTGTATTGGTGTTGTAGAATATTGGTTGGAAAATACATATATGTATATATATATATATATATATATATATACCGTATTTTCCGCACTATTAGCCGCACCTAAAAACCACAAATTTACTCAAAAGCTGACAGTGCGGCTTATAACCCGGTGCGCTTTATATATGGATTAATATTAAGATTCATTTTCATAAAGTTTAGGTCTCGCAACTACGGTAAACAGCCGCCATCTTTTTTCCCCGTAGAAGCGGAAGCGCTTCTTCTTCTACGGCAAGCAACCGCCAAGGTAAGCACCCGCCCCCATAGAAGAGGAAGCGCTTCTTCTTCTACTGTAAGCAACCACCCGCCCGCGTAGAAGAAGAAGAAGCGCGCGGATATTACGTTTCATTTCCTTTGTGTGTTTACATCTGTAAAGACCACAAAATGGCTCCTACTAAGCGACAGGTTTCCGGTTCATGAAAAGACGCAATCTCTCCATCCGCACACGGACTACTATTTCACAGCAACTGCCTAAAGACTTTCAAGAAAATCTGGCTACTTTCCGTGCATATTGTAAAAACAAGATAGCTGAAAAAAAGATCCGGCCAGAGAACATTATCAACATGGACGAGGTTCCACTGACTTTTGATATTCCTGTGAGCCGCACTGTGGATACAACGGGAGCACGTACGGTGAATATTCGCACCACAGGGAATGAGAAGTCATCCTTCACTGTGGTTCTAGCTTGCCATGCTAATGGCCAGAAACTTCCACCCATGGTGATATTCAAAAGGAAGACCTTGCCAAAAGAGACCTTTCCAGCCGGCGTCATCATAAAAGCTAACTCGAAGGGATGGATGGATGAAGAAAAGATGAGCGAGTGGTTAAGGTAAGTTTACGCGAAGAGGCCGGGTGGCTTTTTTCACGCAGCTCCGTCCATGTTGATATACGACTCCATGCGCGCCCACATCACGCTGGTTTTTAATATATTATTAAAGTTTGACTGACCTATCTGACTGTTTTTTTGACATTCCTTTAGCGCAGTTAGATGCGGCTTACAACACGGGGCGGCTTATAGGTGGACAAAGTTTTGAAATATGCCGTTCATTGAAGGCGCGGCTTATAACCCAGGGCGGCTTATGGTGCGGAAAATACGGTATATATATATATATATATATATATATATATATATATATATATATATATATATATATATATATATATATATATATATATATATATATATATATATATATGCACACAATAAGATCAAATTAAACAATATATTAAAACAATTGGGCTTATCTAAAACAATTTAAATTGCCTGAATTTTGTAGTATTTGAATTTTGTGAACTGATGTTTTTTTTTTGTTTTTTTTTACATCAAATGATGCTGACAATTTCATCGAATAGAAATTTTGAGCAAAATCAGTGCGTTTGAAAAATCAGTTTATCGAAATATATTGTTTTAAAAATCAGTGTAGAATTATTGTTTTGAATAATTGAACACATAGAGCATTAATTAACCTCTTAAGGCCCAAGCTGTTTGTTTACATGCTTTTTTTTAAATTTCTCTTTGCTATGTGGGCTTATTGGACCCTAATTGGAATAACAACTAAGAATCATCTTTTGATATAATGTACTTAGTCCATAAGTACACAAACGTGTACTTCATGTTTAGTGACATGCTAATTCTTATTTTTACACTTTTTTTTTCTCCTCCAAATTCCATTGTATGTTATACTCTTCTGACACCACCAGATGGCAGTATAAGTGTCCACATAAGGGCCATACATTCAGTAGTGATCACAATTTTGGAAATAAGAGCTAAAAGGTGCTGTCAGCACATGTGGCCACTAAGGCCTTTTAAGATGGGATTTACATCTTTCTACTGAGGTAGCATCTCTAACTGTTACTGGTAGAACATTCCAGAGTACTGGAGCTCCAATAGAAAACGTCGTATAGCCCGCAGACTTCTTTTGGGCTCTGGAAATCACTAATAAGCCGGAGTTCTTTGAACGCAGACTTCTGACCGGGACATATGGTACAATACAATATATATATATTGTATATATTATATTATATATATAATATATATATATATATTATATAATAAATATGGCACTGCCATATTTATAATAGAAGTCACAAAGTGCATTATTTTTTTTAACATGCCTCAAAACAGCAACTTGGAATTTGGGACATGCTCTCCCTGAGAGAGCATGAGGAGGTTGAGGTGGGCGGGGTTGAGGTGTGTGTGAGTGTGGGGGGGTAAGGGGTAGCGGGGGGTGTATATTGTAGCGCCCCGGAAGAGTTAGTGCTGCAAGGGCTTCTGGGTATTTGTTCTGTTGTGTTTATGTTGTGTTACGGTGCCGATGTTCTCCCGAAATGTGTTTTGTCATTCTTGTTTGGTGTGGGTTCACAGTGTGGCGCACATTTGTAACAGTGTTAAAGTTGTTTATACGGCCACCCTCAGTGTGACCTGTATGGCTGTTGACCAAGTATGCATTTGCATTCACTTGTGTGTGTGAAAAGCCGTAGATATTATGTGATTGGGCCGGCACGCAAAGGCAGTGCCTTTAAGGTTTATTGGCGCTCTGTACTTCTCCGTACAGCTGCGTTTTAAGAAGTCATACATTTAACTTTTGGAAACCGATACGATATGTAAGCACTATTATTTTGAACAACCTCTTAAACTGGATCATATCAGTACAATTTTTAACTTCTTTACTTAATCCATTCCATCATTTAATTCCACATACTGATATGCTAAAAGTTCTAAGTGTTGTACGTGCATATAAATGTTTTAAATTATTTTTTCCTCTAAGGTTATATTTCTCCTCTTTAGTTGAGAAGAATTGTTGTACATTCTTTGGTAGCAGGTTATAGTTTGCTTTGTACATCATTTTAGCTGTTTGCAATTTTACCAAATCACCAAACTTTAATATTTCTGACTTAATAAAAAAAAGGGTTTGTGTGTTCTCTATATCCAACATTATGTATTATTCTAACTGATCTTTTTTGTAACACGGTTAGCGAATGTAGCGCACATTTGTAGTTATTTCCCCATATTTCTGCACAATAACTCAGATATGGTAACACTAGCGAGCAGTAGAGAATATGTAGTGATTTTTGGCCCAGGACATATTTTGCTTTATTCATTATTGAAATGTTTTTTGCCACCTTATGTTGTATGTTTTGTATATGAGATTTCCAGTTCATTTGATCATCTATTAATACTCCCAAAAATCTAGTTTCTTTTACCCTTTCTATGTCTACTTCGTCTATTTGTATTTGTGTATGATGCTCTTTTCTACTGTTACCAAATAGCATTATTTTAGTTTTACTGAGATTCAAAGATAGTCTGTTTTTGTCAAACCATCTTTTTAATTTGTTCATTTCTTCTGTTATTATTTGTATTATCTTCTGTGTGCTCTCTCCTGAACAGAAAGCAGTTGTGTCGTCTGCAAATAAAACCAACTTTAAGTCCTTCGTAACCTTACAAATGTGGTTTATATAAAGATTGAACAATCTTGGTCCCAGTATTGACCCCTGGGGTACACCACAGGATATATCTAGCCGTGTTGACATATTTTCACCCATCTTTACATATTGCTTCCTGTTCGTTAAATAACTTCTTACCCAATTCAATACCAAACCTCTGATGCCATATCGTTCTAATTTTCGTATTAAAATATCATGATTAATTGTGTCAAATGCTTTTGTTAAGTCCATGAATACTGCGGCCGCACATTCTTTACCATCTATTGCATTGGTAATTTCCTCTGTTATTTTGGTTAGTGCTATTGATGTCGAGATATTTGCTCGGAATCCATATTGGTTCTCCACAAGCGTCCCACTTTTGTTAATAAATAAATCTAATCGACTATTGAATCATTTTTCCAAGATTTTGGAGACTTGTGGAAGTAATGAAACTGGTCTGTAGTTAGTAAACTGGTGTACGTCTCCATTCTTATAAATTGGTACGACTTTTGCAATTTTCATTATATCAGGGAATTTACCGGTTAAAAATGATACATTGGTGATATATGTCAGAGGTTCTGAAATGTCTTGTATAACCTTTTTTATCGTTACCATATCTATTCCATGACAGTCGGTTGAGGTCTTGGATTTACAATTTTTTTACAATTTTGATTATTTCTTCTTTTGTTACACTTTTAAGAAGTGAAGAATTTTCTACTTATTATTATTGGCCATAATTGTTCAATAAATGTTCATAAATGCTGTTTAGTTGAAGAAAAAACAAATATGAACAGCGTATCGACGAGGAAATTGCAAAGCTCAGCAGCGCAATAATAATAAACATGTTGACTGACAGTCAATAAATACAACAACAGCACAGGAAGTGATTGACGTCGTTATATGCGAGGCATATTGCACACCTCAAGTTGCCGCCGGACACACCGGAATAGCATCAAGATTAAATACATGCCATTGTTTATTGCACGGATAAAAAGAGTATCGACTCATCCTCCACAATCTCCTGTGTCTTATATTGATTTCGTCCCAGACATGAAAACAAATCCCTCAGTGATAATGGTCATTATTTTTATTTTTATTTTTTTTGCTGACCTTTCCTGGAAGCCAATGAGGTGATTGTTAGAATAATTGTTTCTAAATTATCACAAAAATGTTACATTTGAGGGTCTGGTGAGAAGACAAAAGCGGTCTTTGACACCTACTGTCGGAGGCAGATATTTACATATATCCGTATTTAAGTGTTACTTCTTTATTTTCATAATCATATTACAAAACAGTGTTCTTCTTCCAATTGTGGTCTTTTGGTTGTCTGCAAGTACTGTGTGCTAACCTTGACGTTGGAATGTAAGGAGGAGAGATACTCCTTTTCCTTATCTGTTCCTGTGTCCAGCTGAGGAGGACAATGGGCGTGTGTTTGGGCTGGAAAGAGAGACAAGACAACGAGGGTGGGAGGGAGAGACACTTTATAGAAGAGAAGGTTTCCATATTTTAGATCAGACCATCTTAGCTGCGCGATTGAATGTTCTATGCTGGACTTGTCTCATTCTGTTTCCAAAGCTTTGGAGATAAAATTACAAAATACCTATTCTGTCTCTGTACGTGTTGCAAAGAGCTTGGGAGCGGCCAGCAACTTGAATTCCCTGGGAGGAACAACTGGTCCAAACGCAACACTACCAAGAAGAATGCTCGTAAAACTCCACTGTGTAAAGGGGGAAAGCCACATGAAGGGTTTTCTGTGTTCTCTCATGTATGGTAATCAACAGAAAGACATTGTTCTAACCCAAGGACTTCAAAGCGGAGAGATAGCAGGATCTGCCCAATTTCCAGACGACCTCTTTTTGAACTATTTTATGGAACTCTTTTTGAACTATTTTACGACCTCTTCCTTTGAACTGGACCCTAACGCTAAACCTAACCCTAACCCTAACCCTAACCTTCTAACCCTAACCTTCTAACCCTAACCCTTACCCTAACCCTAACCCTAACCCTAACCCTAACGCTAAACCTAACCCTAACCCTAACCCTAACCCTAACCCTAACGCTAAACCTAACCCCAACCCTAACCCTAACCCCAAACCTAACCCTAACCCTAACCCTAACCCTAACCCTAACCCCACCCCCAACCCTAGCCCTAAACCTAACCAACTATTTTTCTTTATGCCTAACCCTAACCCAAACCCTAATCCTAACCCTAACCCTAACCCCAACCCCAACCCTAACCCTAACCCTTACCCTAACCCTAACCCTAACCCTAACCATAACCCTAGCCCTAACCCTTACCCTAACCCTAACCCTAACCCTGTAACCAAAGGCAACGCTGTTTACGACCCACTTCCCTTTGGAAGTGGAAGCGGAAGCGGTGGTCAGGTTGTCGGAGAAAGTCAAATAAAGAAGGAGGAGTGCAATCTTTTGGCAGAGCGTGCCGAGATACTGTGCAAGGGTACAGTGTACAGACGACTCTCCTCAATATTGAGTCCAAATTGAATTCTGTCTCTGTTTAATTCTTTGCCTCTTGTCTTGTTTAATAGCTGTCATCAGTGTTTGAACCTGACAGTGATGCTATCTTTGATTGGAGGCAATAAAGTGGTGGCGAAATGTCTCTGTGAGTTTTGAACGTCAAGGCAGTTCTATTCTGAGTTTTTTTTACAACATATTTACACATAATGTCGGAATCGAGTTGAATAAAAAAAGGGCTTTTTGGATGTCGAACCTTCAGAAAACAATTCTGTTGTCGATGGTATGCAGGCACAGTGAGTTACAAAAGATTTAAAGTTAGTCTTATTCGCGGATGATACAACAGGAGAGAACACACGGAAGATAATACGAATAATAACAGAAAAAAATGAACAAATTAAAAAGATGGTTTGACAAAAACAGACTATCTTTGAATCTCAGTAAAACTAAAATACTGATTAGAGATGTCAAATAATGGCTTTTTTGCCGATATCCGATACTCCGATATTGTCCAACTCTTAATTACGGATTCCGATATCAACCGATACCGATATATACGGTCGTGGAATGAACTCTTTATAGTATAGTCCTCATTTAGTGCAAGACTGCCTGGCATACTGTACAACAGGGTATTTATAAACTGGGCTCACATCCATCTTCCGCTTGTATTCATCGTGTATCTCCTTATGATTCTTGAAGAGGTGGGAGATCAAATTGCTCGTATTAAAAGGAAGACGTCTTAGTTCCTCCTCGCATAACCAACTTTTTTGCAGTCATTGCAAATTGCCATTTTTTTATCCGTCAGACACACTTTAAAATAATCCCAAACCATAGACATGGTGTCGTTAGTCAGTCACAGAGCGAGCTGGCTTGTTAGCCACGGCTACAGCACCGGCAACAACACACTCTTGTTGTTGTTATGCTGCGCTGGCTGCGGTTTGATACCGATAATTTCCGATATTACATTTTAAGCATTTATTATCGGACATCTCTAATAATGTTATTTGGTAACAGTAGAAGAGAAAGTCAAACACAAATACAAATAGACTGAATAGAAATTGAAATAGTAAAATGAAACCACATTTCTAGGTATAATGATTGATGATATATTGAACTGGAAATCTCATGTAAAAAAAATATACAACATAAAGTAGCAAGAAACACGTCAATAATGAATAAAGCAAAACATGTTCTAGACCAAATAAATCACTTCGTATTCTCTACGGCTCGCGAGTGTTACATATCTGAGTTATTGTGTAGAAATATGGGGAAATACACAAAAAAGATCTGTTAAAATAATAGATCATGTTGGTTATAGAGAACAAACAAACCCTTTATTTGTTGAATCAAAAATACTGAAATTCCACCACACAACAAACTATAACCTGTTAGCCAAGAATATACAACAATACTTCTAAAAAAAAAAAAAAAAAAGAGGAGAAATATAACCTTAGAGAAAAATGTAATTTCAAACATTTGTACGCACGTACAACACTTAAGACCTTCAGTATATCAGTATGTGGAATTAAATGATGGAGAGTAATCAAACAATGTACTAATATACCCTAAACCTAATCCTAACCCTAACCCTAACCCTAACCCTAACCCTAACCCCAACCCTAACCCTAACCCTAACCCTAACCCTAACCCTAACCCCAACCCTAACCCTAACCCTAAACCTAACCCTAACCCTAACCCTAACCCTAACCCTAACCCTAACGCTAAACCTAACCCTAACCCTAACGCTAACCCTAACCCGAACCCTAACCCTAACCCTAACCCCAAACCTAACCCTAACCCGAACCCTAACGCTAAACCTAACCCTAACCCTAACCCTAACTCTAACCCTAACCCTAAGCCTAAACCTAACCCTAACCCTAACCCTAACCCCAAACCTAACCCTAACCCTAACGCTAAACCTAACCCTAACCCTAACCATTCCCTTCTCCATACCTAAAACCTACCCACAAACCTAACCCCAAACCTAACCCTAACCCCAAACCTAACCCTAACGCTAAACCTAACCCTAACCCTAACCCTAACCCTAACCCTAACCCTAACGCTAACCCTAACCCTAAACTAACCCTAACCTTAACCCTAACCCTAACCCTAACCCTAACCCCAAACCTAACCCTAACCCCAACCCTAACCCTAACCCTAACCCTAACCCTAACGCTAACCCTAACCCTAACCCTAACCCTAACCCTAACCCTAAACCTAACCCTAACCCTAACCCTAACCCTAACCTAACCCTAATCCCAACGCTAAACCTAACCCTACCTCTAACCCTAACCCTAACCTAACCCTAACCTTAACCCTAACCCTAACCCTAACCCTAACCCTAACCCCAAACCTAACCCTAACCCCAACCCTAACCCTAAACCTAACCCTAACCCTAACCCTAATCCTAACGCTAAACCTAACCCTAACCCTAACCCTAACCCTAACCCTATCCCTAACCTAACCCTAACCTTAACCCTAACCCTAACCCTAACCCTAACCCTAACCCTAACCCTAACCCTAACCCTAACCCTAACCCTAACCCTAACCCTAATCTAACCCTAACCCTAACCCTAACCCTAACACTTCAAGAAACTCTTCAAACTTAAAGTGTTTACAAAGTACAAAGAAGAAGAACCATGATAAACATTCTGAATGTATCTCATCCATCCATTCATTTTCAAAACAATCTTACTCATCTCACCATATGAAATGTAACTCACTTCACCCAGTATTTGTTTATTTATTTTCTTATTGTGATTACTTATGGACTATATTGTGAATACATTGAGAACAGGAAGTGAACAAAAGTTTTTTTTTTGCAGGCCTCGTGAGGTAATGCAATACATAAAGTCCACCAGCAGAGGGCAATGTCGCTCCTCAAACAAAAACAGATGACTATTTTGTGCGTGTGCGTGTGCTTTAATTTTTTTTTTTAACTTTGTCTCATAATTTATAAGTCTCAGACAACACGGGGTACTAATTTGATTAGCTAAATGTTTTTTTTTGACTTGCTACTCATTTTGTTTACATGCAGAAAACGTGTTTTTTGACTTGTGAATTATATTTGACTCCAATAAAAAAACATTTTTTACATATTGTTTTTTTACTCAAGAACATCGTTTTTTTACTTGCAGAAAGTGTTTTTTTGACTTGCAAATGTTTTTTTTTTTACTGGAATAAAATCATTTTTTAATAGCAGAAAATGTCTTTTTGACTTGCGAATTGTTTTATACTCTAATAAAATAGATTTTTTTTTTAACTTGCAATCAATGTTTTTTTTGACTTGCTACTCATTTTTTTTTACATGCAGAAAACGACTTTTTTGACTTGTGAATTTTATTTGACTCCAATAAAAAAAATTGTTTTACTTATTGTTTTTTTACTCAAGAACATCGTTTTTTTACTTGCAGAAAATGTTTTTTTGACTTGCGAATGTTTTTTTTTTTTTACTGGAATAAAATAATTTTTTTAATAGCAGAAAATGTTTTTTTGACTTGGGAATGTTTTTTTTGTTTTTTTACTGGAATAAAATAATTTTTTAATAGCAGAAAATGTATTTTTGACTTGCAAATTGTTTTTTTTTTACTCTAATAAAATTGTTTGTTTTTTACTTGCAGTAAATGTTTTTTTTGACTTGCTACTCTTTTTTTTACATGCAGAAAACGACTTTTTTGACTTGTGAATTTTATTTGACTCCAAAAAAAATATTTTTTTTACTTATTGTTTTTTTACTCAAGAACATCTTTTTTTTACTTGCTGAAAGTGTTTTTTTGACTTGCAAATGTTTTTTTTTTTTACTGGAATAAAATCATTTTTTAATAGCAGAAAATGTCTTTTTGACTTGCGATTTGTTTTATACTCTAATAAAATTGTTTTTTTTTTTAACTTGCAATCAATGTTTTTTTTGACTTGCTACTAATTTTTTTTACATGCAGAAAACGACTTTTTTGACTTGTGAATTTTATTTGACTCCAATAAAAAAACATTTTTTACATATTGTTTTTTTACTCAAGAACATCGTTTTTTTACTTGCAGAAAGTGTTTTTTTGACTTGCAAATGTTTTTTTTTTTTACTGGAATAAAATCATTTTTTAATAGCAGAAAATGTCTTTTTGACTTGCGAATTGTTTTATACTCTAATAAAATTGATTTTTTTTAAAACTTGCAATCAATGTTTTTTTTGACTTGCTACTAATTTTTTTACATGCAGAAAACGACTTTTTTGACTTGTGAATTTTATTTGACTCCAATAAAAAAAATTGTTTTACTTATTGTTTTTTTACTCAAGAACATCGTTTTTTTACTTGCAGAAAGTGTTTTTTTGACTTGCAAATGTTGTTGTTTTTTTACTGGAATAAAATCATTTTTTAATAGCAGAAAATGTCTTTTTGACTTGCGAATTGTTTTATACTCTAATAAAATTGATTTTTTTTAAACTTGCAATCAATGTTTTTTTTGACTTGCTACTAATTTTTTTTACATGCAGAAAACGACTTTTTTGACTTGTGAATTTTATTTGACTCCAATAGAAAACATTTTTTTTTACTTATTGTTTTTTTTACTCAAGAACATCGTTTTTTTACTTGCAGAAAGTGTTTTTTTGACTTGTGAATGTTTTTTTTTTTTACTCGAATAAAATCTTTTTTTAATAGCATAAAATGTCTTTTTGACTTGCGAATTGTTTTTTTTACTCTAATAAAATCGTTTTTTTTTTTAAACTTGCAGTAAATATTTTTTTTACTTGCTACTCATTTTTTTCACATGCAACGTATTTTTTGACTTGTGAATTTTATTTGACTCCAATAAAAAAAAAAAAAGTACTTATTGTTTTTTTACTCAATAACATCGTTTTTTTACTTGTAGAAAATGTTTTTATGACTTGCAAATTTTTTTTATTTTTTTTTACTGGAATAAAATAATTTTTTAATAGCATAAAATGTATTTTTGACTCGCAAATTTTTTTTTTTACTCTAATAAAATCGTATTTTTTTACTTGCAGTAAATGTTTTTTTTTTTACTTGCTACTCATTTTTTTTTCATGCAGAAAACGACTGTTTTGACTTGTGAATTATATTTGACTCCAATAAAAAACATTTTTTTTTACTTTTTTTACTCAAGAGCATAATTGTTTTACTTGCAGAAAATGTTTTTTTGACTTGCAAATGTTTTTTGTTTTTTTTCTGGAATAAAATCATTTTTTAATAGCAGAAAATGTCTTTTTGACTTGCGAATTTTTTTTTTATTTTTTTTTTACTCTAATAAAATCGTTTTTTTTTTAACTTGCAGTAAATGGTTTTTTTTGACTTGCTCCATTTTTTTTACATGCAAAAAACGTGTTTTTTGACTTGTGAATTATATTTGACTCCAATAAAAAAACATTTTTTACATATTGTTTTTTTTACTCAAGAACAGCGTTTTTTTTACTTGCAGAAAGAGTTTTTTTGACTTGCAAATGATTTTTTTTTACTGAAATAAAATCATTTTTTAATAGCAGAAAATGTCTTTTTGACTTGCAAACTGTTTTTTTACTTTAATAAAATCTTTTTTTTTAACTTGCAATCAATGTTTTTTTTGACTTGCTACAAATTTTTTTTTACATGCAGAAACCGACTTTTTTGACTTGTGAATTTTATTTGACTCCAATAAAAAATAAAATAAAATACTTATTGTTTTTTTTACTCAAGAATATCGTTTTTTAACTTGCAGAAAGTGTTTTTTTGACTTGCAAATGTTTTGTTTTTTTACTGGAATAAAATCATTTTTTAATAGCAGAAAATGTCTTTTTGACTTGCGAATTGTTTTTTTTTTTACTCATATAAAATCGTTTTTTTTAAAAATTGCAGTAAATGTTTTTTTTGACTTGCTACTCATTTTGTTTACATGCAGAAAACGTGTTTTTTGACTTGTCAATTTTATTTGACTCCAATAAAAAAAATTGTTTTACTTATCGTTTTTTTTACTCAAGAACATCGTTTTTTTACTTGCAAAAAATGTTTTTTTGACCTGCGAATTTTTTTTCATTTTCTTTACTGGAATAAAATAATTTTTTAATAGCAGAAAATGTCTTTTTGACTTGCGAAATTTTTTTTTTACTCTAATAAAAATTTTTTTTTTTTTTACTTGCAGTAAATATTTTTTTTACTTGCTACTCATTTTTTTCACATGCAACGTATTTTTTGACATGTGAATTTTATTTGACTCCAATAAAAAAAAAAAAAAGTACTTATTGTTTTTTTACTCAATAACATCGTTTTTTTTACTTGTAGAAAATGTTTTTTTGACTTGCAAATTATTATTTTTTTACTGGAATAAAATAATTTTTCAATAGCATAAAATGTATTTTTGACTCACAAATTGTTTTTTTACTCTAATAAAATCGTATTTTTTTACTTGCAGTAAATGTTTTTTTTTTAACTTGCTACTCATTTTTTTTTCATGCAGAAAACGACTGTTTTGACTTGTGAATTATATTTGACTCCAATAAAAAACTTTTTTTAAAAACTTTTTTTACTCAAGAGCATAATTGTTTTACTTGCAGAAAATGTTTTTTTGACTTGCAAATGTTTTTGTTTTTTTTCTGGAATAAAATCATTTTTTAATAGCAGAAAATGTCTTTTTGACTTGCGAATTGTTGTTGTTGTTTCTTTACTCTAATAAAATCGTTTTTTTTAAAAACTTGCAGTAAATGTTTTTTTTGACTTGCTACTCATTTTTTTTACATGCAAAAAACGTGTTTTTTGACTTGTGAGTTATATTTGACCCCAATAAAAAAACATTTTTTACATATTGTTTTTTTACTCAAGAACATTGTTTTTTTACTTGCAGAAAGTGTTTTTTTGACTTGCAAATATTTTATTTTTTACTGGAATAAAACCATTTTTTAATAGCAGAAAATGTCTTTTTGACTTGCAAACTGTTTTTTTACTTTAATAAAATCTTTTTTTTTAACTTGCAACCAATGTTTTTTTTGACTTGCTACTAATTTTTTTTTACATTCAGAAAACGACTTTTTTGACTTGTGAATTTTATTTGACTCCAATAAAAGCATTTTTTTTACTTATTGTTTTTTTACTCAAGAACATCGTTTTTTTACTTGCAGAAAATGTTTTTTTGACTTGCGAATGTTTTTTTTTTTTTTACTGGAATAAAATAATTTTTAATAGCAGAAAATGTATTTTTGACTTGCGAATTGTTTTTTTTTACTCTGATAAAATTGTTTTTTTTTTACTTGCAGTAAATGTTTTTTTTGACTTGCTACTCATTTTTTTTACATGCAGAAAACTACTTTTTTGACTTGTGAATTTTATTTGACTCCAATAAAAAAACATTTTTTACATATTGTTTTTTACTCAAGAACATTGTTTTTATACTTGCAGAAAGTGTTTTTTTGACTTGCAAATATTTTATTTTTTACTGGAATAAAACCATTTTTTAATAGCAGAAAATGTCTTTTTGACTTGCAAACTGTTTTTTTACTTTAATAAAATCTTTTTTTTTAACTTGCAACCAATGTTTTTTTTGACTTGCTACTAATTTTTTTTTACATGCAGAAAATGTTTTTTTTTTTTACTGGAATAAAATAATTTTTTAATAGCAGAAAATGTCTTTTTGACTTGCGCATTGTTGTTGGTTTTTTTTACTCTAATAAAATCGTTTTTTTTTAACTTGCAGTAAATGTTTTTTTTGACTTGCTACTAATTTTTTTTACATGCAAAAAACGTGTTTTTTGACTTGTGAATTATATTTGACTCCAATAAAAAAACATTTTTTACATATTGTTTTTTTACTCAAGAACATCGTTTTTTTTACTTGCAGAAAGAGTTTTTTTGACTTGCAAATATTTTATTTTTTACTGGAATAAAACAATTTTTTAATAGCAGAAAATGTCTTTTTGACTTGCAAACTGTTTTTTTACTTTAATAAAATCTTTTTTTTTAACTTGCAACCAATGTTTTTTTTTGACTTGCTACTAATTTTTTTTTACATTCAGAAAACGACTTTTTTGACTTGTGAATTTTATTTGACTCCAATAAAAAAAAAAAAAAAATACTTATTGTTTTTTTTACTCAAGAATATCGTTTTTTTACTTGCAGAAAATGTTGTTTTGACTTGCGAATGTTTTTTTTAGTGGAACAAAATACTTGTTTTAATAGCAGAAAATGTCTTTTTGACTTGCGAAAAAAAACATTTTTTTTACTTATACAAAATCTTTTTTTTTACTTGTAGAAAATGTTGTTTTTAACTTGTGAATAGTTTTTTTTGACTTGCAAATATTTTATTTTTTACTGGAATAAAACCATTTTTTAATAGCAGAAAATGTCTTTTTGACTTGCAAACTGTTCTTTTACTTTAATAAAATCTTTTTTTTTAACTTGCAACCAATGTTTTTTTTGACTTGCTACTAATTTTTTTTTACATTCAGAAAACGACTTTTTTGACTTGTGAATTTTATTTGACTCCAATAAAAGCTTTTTTTTTTACTTATTGTTTTTTTACTCAAGAACATCGTTTTTTTACTTGCAGAAAATGTTTTTTTGACTTGCGAATGTTTTCTTTTTTTTTACTGGAATAAAATAATTTTTTAATAGCAGAAAATGTATTTTTGACTTGCGAATTGTTTTTTTTTTTACTCTAATAAAATTGTTTTTTTTTTACTTGCAGTAAATGTTTTTTTTGACTTGCTACTCATTTTTTTTACATGCAGAAAACGACTTTTTTGACTTGTGAATTTTATTTGACTCCAAAAAAAATATTTTTTTTACTTATTGTTTTTTTACTCAAGAACATCGTTTTTTTACTTGCAGAAAGTGTTTTTTGACTTGCAAATGTTTTGTTTTTAACTGGATTAAAATCATTTTTTAATAGCAGAAAATGTCTTTTTGACTTGCAAACTGTTTTTTTACTTTAATAAAATCTCTTTTTTTAACTTGCAACCAATGTTTTTTTTGACTTGCTACTCATTTTTTTTTACATGCAGAAAATGTTTTTTTTTTTACTGGAATAAAATAATTTTTTAATAGCAGAAAATGTCTTTTTGACTTGCGCATTGTTGTTGTTTTTTTTTACTCTAATAAAATCGTTTTTTTTTAACTTGCAGTAAATGTTTTTTTTTGACTTGCTACTCATTTTTTTTACATACAAAAAACGTGTTTTTTGACTTGTGAATAATATTTGACTCCAATAAAAAAACATTTTTTACATATTGTTTTTTTACTCAAGAACATTGTTTTTTTACTTGCAGAAAGTGTTTTTTTGACTTGCAAATATTTAATTTTTTACTGGAATAAAACCATTTTTTAATAGCAGAAAATGTCTTTTTGACTTGCGAATTGTTTTATACTCTAATAAAATAGATTTTTTTTAACTTGCAATCAATGTTTTTTTTTGACTTGCTACTAATTTTTTTTACATGCAAAAAACGTGTTTTTTGACTTGTGAATTATATTTGACTCCAATAAAAAAACATTTTTTACATATTGTTTTTTTACTCAAGAACATCGTTTTTTTACTTGCAGAAAATGTTTTTTTGACTTGCGAATGTTTTCTTTTTTTTTTACTGGAATAAAATAATTTTTTAATAGCAGAAAATGTATTTTTGACTTGCGAATTGTTTTTTTTTTACTCTAATAAAATTGTTTTTTTTTTACTTGCAGTAAATGTTTTTTTTGACTTGCTACTCATTTTTTTTACATGCAGAAAACGACTTTTTTGACTTGTGAATTTTATTTGACTCCAAAAAAAATATTTTTTTTATTTATTGTTTTTTTACTCAAGAACATCGTTTTTTTACTTGCAGAAAGTGTTTTTTGACTTGCAAATGTTTTGTTTTTAACTGGATTAAAATCATTTTTTAATAGCAGAAAATGTCTTTTTGACTTGCAAACTGTTTTTTTACTTTAATAAAATCTCTTTTTTTAACTTGCAACCAATGTTTTTTTTGACTTGCTACTCATTTTTTTTTACATGCAGAAAATGTTTTTTTTTTTACTGGAATAAAATAATTTTTTAATAGCAGAAAATGTCTTTTTGACTTGCGCATTGTTGTTGTTTTTTTTTACTCTAATAAAATCGTTTTTTTTTAACTTGCAGTAAATGTTTTTTTTTGACTTGCTACTCATTTTTTTTACATACAAAAAACGTGTTTTTTGACTTGTGAATAATATTTGACTCCAATAAAAAAACATTTTTTACATATTGTTTTTTTACTCAAGAACATTGTTTTTTTACTTGCAGAAAGTGTTTTTTTGACTTGCAAATATTTAATTTTTTACTGGAATAAAACCATTTTTTAATAGCAGAAAATGTCTTTTTGACTTGCGAATTGTTTTATACTCTAATAAAATAGATTTTTTTTAACTTGCAATCAATGTTTTTTTTTGACTTGCTACTAATTTTTTTTACATGCAAAAAACGTGTTTTTTGACTTGTGAATTATATTTGACTCCAATAAAAAAACATTTTTTACATATTGTTTTTTTACTCAAGAACATCGTTTTTTTACTTGCAGAAAATGTTTTTTTGACTTGCGAATGTTTTCTTTTTTTTTTACTGGAATAAAATAATTTTTTAATAGCAGAAAATGTATTTTTGACTTGCGAATTGTTTTTTTTTTACTCTAATAAAATTGTTTTTTTTTTACTTGCAGTAAATGTTTTTTTTGACTTGCTACTCATTTTTTTTACATGCAGAAAACGACTTTTTTGACTTGTGAATTTTATTTGACTCCAAAAAAAATATTTTTTTTATTTATTGTTTTTTTACTCAAGAACATCGTTTTTTTACTTGCAGAAAGTGTTTTTTTGACTTGCAAATGTTTTGTTTTTAACTGGATTAAAATCATTTTTTAATAGCAGAAAATGTCTTTTTGACTTGCAAACTGTTTTTTTACTTTAATAAAATCTTTTTTTTTAACTTGCAACCAATGTTTTTTTTTGACTTGCTACTAATTTTTTTTTACATTCAGAAAACGACTTTTTTGACTTGTGAATTTTATTTGACTCCAATAAAAAAAAAAAAAAAACTTATTGTTTTTTTTACTCAAGAATATCGTTTTTTTACTTGCAGAAAATGTTGTTTTGACTTGCGAATGTTTTTTTTAGTGGAACAAAATACTTGTTTTAATAGCAGAAAATGTCTTTTTGACTTGCGAAAAAAAACATTTTTTTTACTTATACAAAATCTTTTTTTTTACTTGTAGAAAATGTTGTTTTTAACTTGTGAATAGTTTTTTTTGACTTGCAAATATTTTATTTTTTACTGGAATAAAACCATTTTTTAATAGCAGAAAATGTCTTTTTGACTTGCAAACTGTTTTTTTACTTTAATAAAATCGTTTTTTTTAATTTGCAATCAATGTTTTTTTTGACTTGCAACTAATTTTTTTTTTACATGCAGAAACCGACTTTTTTGACTTGTGAATTTTATCTGACTCCAATAAAAAACATTTGTTTACTTATTGTTTTTTTACTCAAGAACATCGTTTTTTTACTTGCAGAAAATGTTGTTTTGACTTGCGAATGTTTTTTTTAGTGGAACAAAATACTTGTTTTAATAGCAGAAAATGTCTTTTTGACTTGCGAAAAAAAATTTTTTTTTTACTTATACAAAATCTTTTTTTTTACTTGTAGAAAATGTTGTTTTTAACTTGTGAATAGTTTTTTTTGACTTGCAAATATTTTATTTTTTACTGGAATAAAACCATTTTTTAATAGCAGAAAATGTCTTTTTGACTTGCAAACTGTTTTTTTACTTTAATAAAATCGTTTTTTTAAATTTGCAATCAATGTTTTTTTTGACTTGCAACTAATTTTTTTTTTACATGCAGAAAACGACTTTTTTGACTTGTGAATTTTATTTGACTCCAATAAAAAACATTTTTTTACTTATTGTTTTTTTACTCAAGAACATCGTTTTTTTACTTGCAGAAAATGTTGTTTTGACTTGCGAATGTTTTTTTTAGTGGAATAAAATAATTTTTTTAATAGCAGAAAATGTCTTTTTGACTTGCGAATTGTTTTATACTCTAATAAAATAGATTTTTTTTTAACTTGCAATCAATGTTTTTTTTGACTTGCTACTAATTTTTTTTTTACATGCAGAAAACGACTTTTTTGACTTGTGAATTTTATTTGACTCCAATAAAAACAAAGAACATCATTTTTTTACTTGCAGAAAATGTTTTTTTGACTTGCGAATGTTTTTTTTAGTGGAATAAAATAATTTTTTTAATAGCAGAAAATGTCTTTTTGACTTGCGAAAAAAACATTTTTTTTTACTTAAATGAAATCTTTTTTTTTACTTGCAGGAAATGTTGTTTTGAACTTATGAATATTTTTTTTTTACTTTAATATTTTTTTTTTTACCTGAATCGTCAGTCATGAGTAAAACCATATTTGTGTGCTTGTGGAGTTTTGCCAGTAATTTCACTCCATATCCCCTCATGAATGAAGCCGTCAATTAAATATGTGCCACTTTTATTCTACGGTTATCATCACTTTTTAAAACTTTTTTTTTTTTAACCTGTTTAGAGCTTAAAAACACACACTTGTACATTCTCAATGGGGTTGAAGGTCCACTGTAGTCTGATTAAAGGTCATCTAGACCTAACAAAGACCACTCCAAATGAATAAAGAGCAGGTAGGACCGGCAACACTTTGCACTTTATCATAGAAATAGTTTTATTTTCTGCCCTTGCACCTGCACCAACTCAGCCCTGGACAGGTGCATCGTCCTCCAACAGGCCACAGTGACAACTTGTTCACCGGCGGCGTACATTTTTCTTCTGAGGCCGCGGTGCAGCTTTATGACAAAATGTTTCATCCCCCATTAACCTTCACAGAGCGGGGTATCAGACGGGGATTTCGGGCAGAATAAAGCAGCGGAGCGCGAGGAGGCTCCGTCCTTCATTTCTCCTCCTTTCAGCGGGTCATCCCTTAGATGGGCTCAGACACGGAGCGCTGATAAGAAAATGATTGAGTATCACTGGGACTTGGTCACAAACCCAAGCGTGATCCCCCCCCCCCCCCCCCCCGCTGCTGGTGCAGAATACAAAAGGCCGTCTGAAGTTATTTATTTCTCACCGTACATGTAATCGGGAAGCTTGAACAGCTTTTTGATTGCACTTCATACAGACTTAGAATCAATTTACAGGTGGGCATGTGGATTATGTTCCGACTGTATGGGGACCCCTGGCCGTTACGCCTACTGCAAAGGGGAAATGGAATCAAATATAAAGTTTTCCCATTCTCATGGGGAGACTTTCTACGTGTGACTGTGTGAATTATTGTTCATTCTTCCAGAAAAAAAGAGGAGGTCAGTGCTTCCGGCCGGTTCTTCCGCATTAAATCCACCCGAGCATGCGTTTATGGACCCTCGCTTTGCGCACTTTGGTACTGTCGTAATGGATCAGAAAAAGGGTTTAAAGCCTGGGATTGTCCATTCACCTTTCCATCTTTTACACCGTTTGTCCACATTATGCCCACGGATGCAATATTCCATATAAACCCCGTTTCCATATGAGTTGGGAAATTGTGTTAGATGTAAATATAAACGGAATACAATGATTTGCAATTTTTTTTGCAAATAATCATTAACTTTAGAATTTGATGCCAGCAACACGTGACAAAGAAGTTGTGAAAGGTGACAATAAATACTGATAAAGTTGAGGAATGCTCGTCAAACACTTATTTGGAACATCCCACAGGTGAGCGGGCTAATCGGGAACAGGTGGGTGCCATGATTGGGTATAAAAGTAGATTCCATGAAATGCTCAGTCATTCACAAACAAGGACGGGGCGAGGGTCACCACTTTGTCAACAAATGCGTGAGCAAATTTTTTGAACAGTTTAAGAAAAACCTTTCTCAACCAGCTATTGCAAGGAATTCACCATCTACGCTCCGTAATATCATCAAAGGGTTCAGAGAATCTGGAGAAATCACTGCACGTAAGCAGCTAAGCCCGTGACCTTCCATCCCTTAAGGCTGTACTGCATCAACAAGCGACATCAGTGTGTAAAGGATATCACCACATGGGCTCAGGAACACTTCAGAAACCCACTGTCAGTAACTACAGTTGGTCGCTACATCTGTAAGTGCAAGTTAAAACTCTCCTATGCAAGGCGGAAACCGTTTATCAACAACACCCAGAAACGCCGTCGGCTTGTTGTTTAATGTACCCTAATATTATTTAATATTATTTAATATTAATATTAATATTATTTAATATTATTTAATATTATTTAAGGACTAGATTACAATAATAAACATATGTTTAATGTACCCTAATATTATTTAATATTATTTAATATTAACATTAATATTATTTAATATTATTTAAGGACTAAATTGCAATAATAAACATATGTTTCATGTACCCTAATATTATTTAATATGATTTAATATTAATATTAATATTCATATTATTTAATATTATTTAAGGACTAAATTGCAATAATAAACATGTTTCATGTACCCTAATATTATTTAATATTAATATTAATATTATTTAATATTATTTAAGAACTAAATTACAATAAAAAACACATGTTTAATGTACCCTAATATTATTTAATGTTAATATTAATATTATTTAATATTATTTAAGGACTAAATTGCAATAATAAACATATGTTTCATGTACCCTAATATTATCTAATATTAATATTAATATTATTTAATATTATTTAAGGACTAAATTACAATAAAAACATATGTTTAACGTACCCTAATATTATTTAATATTATTTAATATTAATATTAATATTATTTAATATTAGTTAATATTATTTAATATTATTTAAGGACTAGATTAAAATAATAAACATATGTTTAATGTACCCTAATATTATATAATATTAATTAATATTAACATTAATATTATTTAATATTATTTAAGGACTAAATCGCAATAATAAACATATGTTTCATGTACCCTAATATTATTTAATATGATTTAATATTAATATTAATATTAATATTATTTAATATTATTTAAGGACTAAATTGCAATAATAAACATATGTTTCATGTACCCTAATATTATTTAATATTAAAATTAATATTATTTGATATTATTTAAGGACTAGATTACAATAATATACATATGTTTAATGTACCCTAATATTATATAATATTATTTAATATTAACATTAATATTATTTAATATTATTTAAGGACTAAATTACAATAATAAACATATGTTTCATGTACCCTAATATTATTTAATATTAATATTAATATTATTTAAGGACTAAATTGCAATAATAAACATATGTTTCACGTACCCTAATATGATTTAATATTAATATTAATATTATTTAATATTATTTAAGGACTAATTTGCAATAATAAACAGATGTTTCATGTACCCTAAGATTTATTTGTTAAAATAAAGCCAATAATGCAAATTTTTGTGGTCCTCTTATTTAGAAAAGTATCGAAACATATTTTGGTACAAAATATTGGTATCGGGACAAAACTATAAGGCGCACTTTTGATTTTTGAGAAAATGAAAGGATTTTAAGTGCGCCTTAAAATAAATAAACATATGTTTAATGTACCCTAATATTGTATAATATTAATTATTATTAACATTAATATTATTTAATATTATTTAAGGACTAAATTACAATAATAAACATATGTTTCATGTACCCTAATATTATTTATTATTATTATTATTATTTGTTTAACGTACCCTAATATTATTTAATATTATTTAATATTAATATTAATATTATTTAATATTATTTAATATTATTTAAGGACTAGATTACAATAATAAACATATGTTTAATGTACCCTAATATTATATAATATTATTTAATATTAACATTAATATTATTTAATATTATTTAAGGACTAAATTACAATAATAAACATATGTTTCATGTACCCTAATATTATTTAATATGATTTAATATTAATATTAATATTAATATTATTTAATATTATTTAAGGACTAAATTGCAATAATAAACATATGTTTCATGTACCCTAATATTATTTAATATTAATATTAATATTATTTAATATTATTTAAGGACTAAATTACAATAAAAAACATATGTTTAATGTACCCTAAAATTATTTAATAGGATTTAATATTAATATTAATATTATTTAATATTATTTACGGACTATATTACAATAATAAACATATGTTTAATGTACCCTAATATTATATAATATTATTTAATATTAACATTAATATTATTTAATATTATTTAAGGACTAAATTGCAATAATAAACATATGTTTAATGTACCCTAATATTATTTAATATGATTTAATATTAATATTATTATTAATATTCATATTATTTAATATTATTTAAGGACTAAATTGCAATAATAAACATATGTTTCATGTACCCTAATATTATTTAATATTAATATTAATATTATTTAATATTATTTAAGGACTAAATTACAATAAAAAAACATATGTTTAATGTACCCTAATATTATTTAATATTATTTAATATTAATATTAATATTATTTAATATTATTTAATATTATTTAAGGACTAGATTACAATAATAAACATATGTTTAATGTACCCTAATATTATATAATATTATTTAAAATTAACATTAATATTATTTAATATTATTTAAGGACTAAATTACAATAATAAACATATGTTTCATGTACCCTAATATTATTTAATATGAATATTAATATTATTTAATATTATTTAATATTAATATTAATATTATTTAATATTATTTAATATTATTTAAGGACTAGATTACAATAATAAACATATTTTTCTGTACCCTAATATTATTTAATATTAACATTAATATTATTTAAGGACTAAATTGCAATAATAAACATGTTTCATGTACCCTAATATTATTTAATTTGATTTAATATTAATATTAATATTATTTAAGGACTAAATTGCAATAATAAACATATGTTTCACATACCCTAATATGATTTAATATTAATATTAATATTATTTAATATTATTTAAGGACTAATTTGCAATAATAAACAGATGTTTCATGTACCCTAAGATTTATTTGTTAAAATAAAGCCAATAATGCAAATTTTTGTGGTCCTCTTATTTAGAAAAGTATCGAAACATATTTTGGTACAAAATATTGGTATCGGGACAAAACTATAAGGTGCACTGTTGATTTTTGAGAAAATGAAAGGATTTTAAGTGCGCCTTAAAATAAATAAGCATATGTTTAATGTACCCTAATATTGTATAATATTAATTATTATTAACATTAATATTATTTAATATTATTTAAGGACTAAATTACAATAATAAACATATGTTTCATGTACCCTAATATTATTTAATATTAACATTAATATTGTTTAAGGACTAAATTGCAATAATAAACATGTTTCATGTACCC
>NC_084549.2:69807500-69862500 GCF_033978685.3 Nerophis lumbriciformis | reverse complement strand
AATAATGCTGTATAATAGACTGCATTAATGTTATTCACATGTGAATAATGCTGTATAATAGACATTATTTATATTATTCACATGTGAATAATGCTGTATAATAGACTGCATTAATGTAATTCACATGTGAATAATGCTGTATAATAGACTGTATTTATGTTATTCACATGTGAATAATGCTGTATAATAGACTGCACTAATGTTATTCACATGTGAATATAGCTGTATAATAGACATTATGTATGTTATTCACATGTGAATAATGCTGTATAACAGACTGTATTTATGTTATTCACATGTGAATAATGCTGTATAATAGACTGCATTAATGTTATTCATGTGTGAATAATGCTGTATAATAGACTGTATTTATGTTATTCACATGTGAATAATGCTGTACAATAGACTGCATTAATGTAATTCACATGTGAATAATGCTGTATAATAGACTGTATTTATGTTATTCACATGTGAATAATGCTGTATAACAGACTGTATTTATGTTATTCACATGTGAATAATGGTAGATAATAGACTGTATTTATATTATTCACATGTGAATAATGCTGTATAATAGACTGTATTAATGTAATTCACATGTGAATAATGCTGTATAATAGACTGTATTTATGTTATTCACATGTGAATAATGCTGTATAATAGACTGCATTTATGTTATTCACATGTGAATAATGCTGTATAATAGACGGTATTTATGTTATTCACATGTGAATAATGCTGTATAATAGACTGTATATATGTTATTCACATGTGAATAATGCTGTATAATAGACTGCATTTATGTTATTCACATGTGAATAATGCTGTACAATAGACTGTGTTTATGTTATTCACGTGTGAATAATGCTGTATAATAGACTGCATTTATGTTATTCACATGTGAATAATGCTGTATAATAGACTGTATTCATGTTATTCACATGTGAATAATGCTGTATAATAGACTGTATTCATGTTATTCACATGTGATAACTGCTGTATAATAGACTGTAATCATGTCATTCACGTGTGAATAATGCTGTATAACAGACTGTATTTATGTTATTCACATGTGAATAATGCTGTATAATAGACTGCATTTATGTTATTCACATGTGAATAATGCTGTATAATAGACTGTATTCATGTTATTCACATGTGATAACTGCTGTATAATAGACTGTAATCATGTTATTCACGTGTGAATAATGCTGTATAACAGACTGTATTTATGTTATTCACATGTGAATAATGCTGTATAATAGACTGCATTTATGTTATTCACATGTGAATAATGCTGTATAATAGACTGCATTTATGTTATTCACATGTGAATAATGCTGTATAACAGACTGTATTTATGTTGTTCACATGTGAATAATGCTGTATAATAGACTGTATTAATGTTATTCACATGTGAATAATGCTGTATAATAGACTGCATTTATGTTATTCACATGTGAATAATGTTGTATAATAGACTGTATTTATGTTATTCACATGTGAATAATGCTGTATAATAGACTGTATTTATGTTATTCACATGTGAATAATGCTGTACAATAGACTGTGTTTATGTTATTCACGTGTGAATAATGCTGTATAATAGACTGCATTTATGTTATTCACATGTCAATAATGCTGTATAATAGACTGTATTTATGTTATTCACATGTGAATAATGCCGTATGATAGACTGTACTTATGTTATTCACATGTGAATAATGCTGTATAATAGACTGCATTTATATTAGTCACATGTAAAAATACCTAAATGTCTATTGTGAGCGAACTGTGGTGCTGAATTTCCCCCAGGGACCAATAAAGTACTTTTTATTCTATTCTATTCTATTCTCACATCCATTTATAATTTTATAGCTGCATGCTTTGTGAGTCAAGGGGCTCATTAAAACAAATCCAATTGATGCGTTTTGGTATTTGCTGGTTTTTTTTTATGTTGTTTGTTTTTTCATGTAGAATATATACGAGCAACATATCCCCTGTATATATAAAAAAAAAACCTTCTTGAAATATGCATGTTTTTGTGTCTGGAGCACAGTTAGTGCAGCCTCTCACCCATGAGTGCATCTGCAGTGCACCAAAAAAAAAAAGTGTGTTTCACTGTGGATGCAACGGACTGCTTCATAAATGCCCATAAAAAGTGGCACAAGCTGCCTGTTTGATAGCAAAACGCCAGGAACGTGATGACATGAATGTGCAGTAAAGGATTGAGCCCTACGTAGTACATGCACAAAAACCTCATTTAAATAAGGCCGTTGTCAGGTTCAAACACTGATGACATCTATTAAACAAGACAAGAAGCAAGGAATTAAACAGAGACAGAATTCAATTTAGCTCAATTGAGGAGAAAAGCGTAGACACTGTACCCTTGAACAGTGTCTTTTATTTGGACTTTCCCTGATTAAATGGCAACAGCTGTTTCTAAGGGAGGGGGGTCGTAAACAGCCATCGCCTTTGGTTGCAAAACAGTTCAAAGAAAAGGTGCCTGGAGGGAGGTCAGGCCCTGCCTCCTCTCCGCTTTGTAGATCTCGGGTAGAGACAAAATCTACCTGTGGATTAAAATACATCAAAGAATCCCACGCCTTCATGTTGCTTCCCATCCTACACAGTGGAGTTTTCAAGCCTTTTGCTTGGTAGAATCAAAGACAGCTTTTTTCCCTCTCGCAGAACGAGCTGAGCTCAATGTAACACAAAGTTTTGGGATAACTTAGAAACAATTATTCTGCACCATTCATGAATAGCACGTGCAATGCGCACCCACTAATAGTACACACTATTTTATAGATTCCATGCATGGTCGATGGATCTTGGTAAACCAGGTCCTAAGTAGGGCTCAACAAAAGACAAGACTGGCACATACAGCTTAATGGCAAAGACTACTTTCTGACTATGGTAACATAATCAAAGACAAACTGAAATCAATGCATAATTGCAAATGAGACTCGCGAAAACAAGATATAACAAGTGGCCAGCACATCTGTTGTCAGCTCAGTGTTGGACGCTAAATAAAAAAAAAAATTGTACAAAAGCAGTGAAGTTGTCACGTTGTGTAAATGGGTGTTGTTGATAAATGGCTTTCGCTTTGCATAGTAGAGTTTTAACTTGCACTTTCAGATGTAGCGACCAACTGTAGTTACTGACAGTAATAAGTAAGCACTTTGTTTTTTTACTTACTACTAAAAGACGAGTTGTCTCGTATGTTCACTATTTTATTTAAGGACACAATTACAATAATAAACATATGTTTAATGTACCCTAAGATTTTTTTGTTAAAATAAAGCCAATAGTGCCATTTTTTGTGGTCACCTTTATTTAGAAAAATATCGAAATACATTTTGGTACCGGTACCGGTACCAAAATCAGGACAACACTACATTGCATCCTATTTAACATTAAGAAAAAGAGTCAAAAAAAAGAAAAAAAATAACAAAATATGGGTCAACTTACAACAAAGAATATGTTAGAATAATTGTTTGTAAGTTATCACAAAAGAAACGTTGTATTATGAATGCTGTCTTTCGAGGCCTGACAAGAGGAAGAAGGCTCGTGAAACGCCACTGTGATTTCAACACGGACAGATGGCAGGATCTGCTCAACTCCCAGAGGAACTCTCTTTGAAATGTTAAACGAACTCTCTTTGAAGTATTTCACAAACTCTCTTCCAACTGTTTGGTGACCGAGGTCAACGCTGTTTACGACCCGCTGCCCTCTTGAAGTCACTGTGGTCAGGAGACGGGAGGGGTTATCCATTGTCCTCTAACACCTGCCCCAGCTGGATCCAGGAAGAGCCCAAGCCCGAGAAATCCTCTTCTTGGACTTCAAAGCGACCGAAAACAATGACTCTTTTACACACTTACCATTCCTGCTGTGACATATGTTGGTGCGTGAACATGGAACATCTGAATTAAAAGAGGAGACGAAAACCTTCTTCGTCAGAGCGTGCTAAGACACTGTAAGAGATTACAGGTTGACGCATGTCTCTCCTCAATTGAGTCCAAATTGAATTCTGTCTCTGTTTGATTCCTTGCCTTTTGTCTTGTTTAACAGATGTCATCAGTTTTTGAACGTGACAGAATAACTTTCCGAAAACATTTTTTTAGTCTGTACCATGAAAGATTTAAGTTGCTCAAAAGTGCTCAGGTAAAAATGTAATCTAATATACCGAGAATATTGTCTGATTACAAGAAAATTTGAAAAGTACAAACCCCAAAAAGAGTGAAGTCGGCACGTTTACCTTTGCGCCTATAACAATCCGGATGGTTCTTTTCCTCTTTGGTCCGGAGGACACGACGTCCGCACTTTCCAAAAACAACTTGAAACGTGGACTCGTCAGACCACAGAACACTTTTCCACTTTGCATCAGTCCATCTTAGATGAGCTCGGGGCCCAGGGAAGACGGCGGCGTTTCTGGGTGTTGTTGATAAATGGCTTTGGCTTTGCATAGTAGAGTTTTAACTTGCACTTACAGATGTAGCGACCAACTGTAGTTACTGACAGTGGTTTTCTGAAGTGTTCCTGAGCCCACGTGGTGATATCCTTTATACACTGATGTCGCTTTTTGATGCAGTACCGCCTGAGGGATCGAAATATCTGTAATACCATCGCTCACGTGCAGTGATTTCTCCAGATCCTCTGAACTTTTTGATGATATTACGGACCGTGGATGCTGAAATCCCTAAATTCCTTGCAAGAGCTGGTTGAGAAATGTTGTTCTTAAACAATTTGCTCACGCATTTGTTCACAAAGTGGTGACCCTCGCCCCGTCCTCATTTGAGCATTTCATGGAAGCTGCTTTTATACCCAATCATGGCACCCACCTGTTCCCAATTAGCCCGTTCACCTGTGGGATGTTCCAAATAAGTGTTTGATGAGCATTCCTCCACTTTCTCAGTCTATTTTGCCACTTGTGCCAGCTTTTTTGAAACCAAATGAGCTAATATTTATCGTTTTCTAGTTCGAATACTAAGTATCTTGTCTTTGCAGTTTATTCAATCGAATATAGGTTGAAGAGGATTTGCAAATCATTGTATTCTCTTTTTATTTACCATTTACACAACGTGACAACTTCACTGGTTTTGGGTTTTGTATTTTATTCTGGAAACGAGCGTTATTCAATTTGCAATTCCTAAATTAAGCATCCGCAGAATCTTTAAACAAGATATTGTAAGTGGGGGAAACCAAAATATCTTTGTGGAGGGTGGCGTGGTCTGCGGAGCGGGGTGTGTAAGGCAGGTGGCAGGTGAGTAGATTGCCCAGCTGGGGCTGGTTATCTAATCACCTGTCGCCTTTATTAGCAGCAGCCGGCCCGAGACACGTTGTTGGAGTTGGAGCCAGGGAGAGAGACACGCACAGAGACACGAAAAGCAGAGACACGCCGGACGGCTTCGAAGCAATTCTGGACCACCATCCGCCGCCTCAGGAAGGGATAACAGTGCACTATCAACACCGTGTATGGCGAGGATGGTGTTCTGCTGACCTCGACTGCGGATGTTGTGGATCGGTGGAGGGAATACTTCGAAGACCTCCTCAATCCCACCAACACGTCTTCCTATGAGGAAGCAGTGCCTGGGGAGTCTGTGGTGGGCTCTCCTATTTCTGGGGCTGAGGTTGCTGAGGTAGTTAAAAAGCTCCTCGGTGGCAAGGCCCCGGGGGTAGATGAGATCCGCCCGGAGTTCCTTAAGGCTCTGGATGCTGTGGGGCTGTCTTGGTTGACAAGACTCTGCAGCATCGCATGGACATCGGGGGCGGTACCACTGGATTGGCAGACCGGGGTGGTGGTTCCTCTCTTTAAGAAGGGGAACCGGAGGGTGTGTTCTAACTATCGGGGGATCCAGGTGTACTGGAGAGGAGGCTACGCCGAATAGTCGAACCTCGGATTCAGGAGGAACAGTGTGGTTTTCGTCCTGGTCGTGGAACTGTGGACCAGTTCTATACTCTCGGCAGGGTCCTTCAGGGTGCATGGGAGTTTGCCCAACGAGTCTACATGTGTTTTGTGGACTTGGAGAAGGCATTCGACCGTGTCCCTCGGGAAGTCCTGTGGGGAGTGCTCAGAGAGTATGGGGTATCGGACTGTCTGATTGTGGCAGTCCGCTCCCTGTATGATCAGTGTCAGAGCTTGGTCCGCATTGCCGGTAGTAAGTCGGACACGTTTCTAGTGAGGGTTGGACTCCGCCAAGGCTGCCCTTTGTCACCGATTCTGTTCATAACTTTTATGGACAGAATTTCTAGGCGCAGTCAAGGCGTTGAGGGGATCCGGTTTGGTGGCTGCAGGATTAGGTCTCTGCTTTATGCAGATGATGTGGTCCTGATGGCTTCATCTGGCCAGGATCTTCAGCTCTCACTGGATCGGTTCGCAGCTGAGTGTGAAGCGACTGGGATGAGAATCAGCACCTCCAAGTCCGAGTCCATGGTTCTCGCCCGGAAAAGGGTGGAGTGCCATCTCCGGGTTGGGGAGGAGATCTTTCCCCAAGTGGAGGAGTTCAAGTACCTCAGAGTCTTGTTCACGAGTGAGGGAAGAGTGGATCGTGAGATCGACAGGCGGATCGGTGCGGCGTCTTCAGTAATGCGGACGCTGTATCGATCCGTTGTGGTGAAGAAGGAGCTGAGCCGGAAGGCAAAGCTCTCAATTTACCGGTCGATCTACGTTCCCATCCTCACCTATGGTCATGAGCTTTGGGTTATGACCGAAAGGACAAGATCACGGGTACAAGCGGCCGAAATGAGTTTCCTCCGCCGGGTGGCGGGGCTCTCCCTTAGAGATAGGGTGAGAAGCTCTGCCATCCGGGGGGAGCTCAAAGTAAAGCCGCTGCTCCTCCACATGGAGAGGAGCCAGATGAGGTGGTTCGTGCATCTGGTCAGGATGCCACCTGAACGCCTCCCTAGGGAGGTGTTTAGGGCACGTCCGACCGGTAGGAGGCCGCGGGGAAGACCCAGGACACGTTGGGAAGACTATGTCTCCCGGCTGGCCTGGGAACGCCTCGGGGTCCCACAAGAAGAGCTGGACGAAGTGGCTGGGGAGAGGGAAGTCTGGGCTTCCCTGCTTAGGCTGCTGCCCCCGCGACCCGACCTCGGATAAGCGGAAGAAGATGGATGGATGGATGGATGGATAATCTTGGCGAGTGGCAAATCATTTGCAGTGTAAGTAGTGGCCAAATGTTTTTCAATGACATTTTTCAATGGTTTTGGGGTTTTGTAAATACAACAAATCAAGAAGTCATGATCGTTTGTGACTGGACTGTACATGTGTTTACATCTGGTCAGTCAAATAACTGGAGCAGACCATGAAGTGAGTTTTCCTTCAGGGACAAAGACAAATGGCTGTTCTTCTGGAAGTGACCGGACTCTGGGATTATTTCTCTATTTCACAGTGAGAGCCTCATTGATTTGGAATGACATATAATCCAAAATGTCCGAGGTTGCCCCGGGGGCAAAATATCATCACATACCCTATGAGCTTTTGTCCGAACTCTCGTCTTTATCTCCCTCCTCGCCTCATCACTGTGTCGTACGGAGCAGCTGACAAGTACAATTTAAAAATATTGGAAAAGCCTCGATGTGATCTCGTTCTTTTTTTTTTTGGTTGCCCGACACAAAAGGGAGAAATTCAATTTGGGAGTCCGCCATGGAGAAGGACTCCTCTTTTGAACTGATGCCGCGCAGAGAAAAGGCACTTTTGTTATTGGCAGTACTGTATACCCGGGTCCATAGGCGCCCGGGTTCATAGGCGCCGATCCTGTGGGTGTTCGGCATTGATGACAACTTTCAATCTTTAATATACTTAAAAAATATATCAATTTTGTTGGATTGGTTCGCAGCCGAGTGTGAAGCGACCCAGATGGGAATCAGCACCTCCAAGTCCGAGTCCATGGTTCTCGCCCGGAAAAGGGTGGAGTGCCATCTCCGGGTTGGGGAGGAGCCCCTGCCCCAAGTGGAGGAGTCCAAGTATCTCGGAGTCTTGTTCACGAGTGAGGGAAGAGTGGATCGTGAGGTCGACAGGCGGATTACATGGCAACAGCTGTTTCTAAGGGACTGGGGTCGTAAACAGCCATCGCGTCTTCAGTAATGTATCGATCCGTTGTGGTCGATCTACGTTCCCATCCTCACCTATGGTCATGAGCTTTGGGTTATGACCGAAAGGACAAGATCACGGGTACAAGTGGCCGAAATGAGCTCCCTTAGAGATAGGGTAAGAAGCTCTGTCATCCGGGAGGAGCTCAAACTAAAGCCACTGCTCCTCCACATGGAGAGGAGCCAGATGAAGTGGTTCGGGCATCTGGTCAGGATGCCACCCGAACGCCTCCCTAGGGAGGTGTTTCGGGCACGTCCGACCGGTAGGAGGCCACGGGGAAGACCCAGGACACGTTGGGAAGACTATGTCTCCCGGCTGGCCTGGGAACGCCTAGGGATCCCCCGGGAGGAGCTGGACGAAATGGCTGGGGAGAGGGAAGTCTGGGCTTCCCTGTTTAGGCTGCTACCCCCGCGACCCGACCTCGGATAAGCCGAAGAAGATGGATGGATGGATGCAATTTTGTTGTTGATAATTTTGTGGCGAGTTTGGTTCGTTTTGCATAATTAAAAAAATAGTCCATAAATAACAAAGTCTAACCAAGGTTTCAATGATTTAATGACAGAATCATCTTGCATTTGGTCACACTGCACACGAGTGAATGAAGGGCATACTTACTCAAAAGCCACACATGTCACACTAAGGGTGGCAGTATGAACAACGCCGACACTGTCATAAACATGTGCCATACAGTGAAACCACACTAAACAACGACGGAAAACACATTTTGGAAGACTATTTTGCAACATAACAACATAAACACTACAGAACAAATTCCCAGAATTCCCTGCAGCACCAACTCTTCCGGGAAGCTACAACATAAATAAAACACCATTGGTGGATCTACACCCTAGTGGTTAGAGTGTCCGCCCTGAGATGGGTAGGTCGTGAGTTCAAACCCAGGCTGAGTCATACCAAAGACTATAAAAATGGGAGCCATTACCTCCCTGCTTGACACTCAGCATCAAGGGTTGGAATTGGGGGTTAAATCACCAAAAATGATTCCCGGGCGTGGCCACCGGTGCTGCTCACTGCTCCCCTCACCTCCCAGGGGGTGAACAAGGGGATGGGTCAAATGCAGAGGACAAATTTCACCACACCTAGTGTGTGTGTGATAATCATTGGTACTTTAACTTTTTAACTTTACTACAATGATTACATCGATATTTTTTAACATCACAAAATCTCCTTTCGTTTTTTTATTTTATTTTATATTATGTTAATAAAGTCAGTAAACACATGGGGACTTTGTATATGACCAATGTATGATCCTGTAACTACTTGGTATCGGATTGATACCGAAATGTGTGGTATCATCCAAAACTAATGTAAAGTATCAAACAAGAGAAGAATTAGTGATTATTACAATTTAACAGAAGTGTAATAGAACATGCTAAAAGAAAAAGTAAGCAGATGTTAACAGTAAATGAACGAGTAGATTAATAATTAATTTTTTACCACTTGTCCTTCATAATGTTGTGTCAGGTTCAAACACTGATGACATTTATTAAACAAGACAAGAAGAAAGGAATTAAACAGAGACAGAATTAAATCTGGCTTAATTGAGCAGAGACATCTGGGCTGTACTCTTGCACAGTCTCCATCACGCTCTGGCGAGAGATTGTACGCCTCCTCTTTTATTTGGACTTTCCCTGATTACATGGCAACAGCTGTTTCTAAGGGACGGGGGTCGTAAACAGCCATCGCCTTTGGTCGCAACAGTTCAAAGAAAAGTTCGTAAAACAGTTCAAAGAAGAGGTCGCCTTGAGGGGAGTCAGGCCCTGCTTCCTCTCCGCTTTGTAGTTCTCGGGTCAAGACAAAATATTTCTGTGGATTACAATAGAAGAAAGAAACAGAACACCTTCATGTTGCTTCCCATCCTCCACAGTTTGATTGGTAAGATCAAAGACAGCTTCTGTCCTCTCGCCGGGAACTCATGGCAACTTAGATACAATTATTCTGACATGTTGACAAAATGATATAATGATAAATGACACAATATGTTACTGCATAGACTAATTAGGAGTCTTTGTTTGTTTACTTACTACTAAAAGACAAGTTGTCTAGTATGTTCACTATTTTATTCAAGGACTAAATTGCAATAATAAACATATGTTTCATGTAATAAGATTTATTGTTAAAATGAAGCCAATAATGCCATTTTTTGTGGCCCCCTTTATTTAGAAAAGTATCGAAAAGTACCAACAATATTGGTATCGGGACAACACTAACACCGAGCACCCACTTGCAGAAATGTAAATGGGGTCCATCAGCTTCTGCAGCCTCGCACGGAAACCCGTCAACAAATCCAGGAATGCTCCCCGAGTACAAACGATAAAACAATCCTTCCGCACCACTTCCTCTGCTTAAGCCAAAGGCTGCTTTCATGTCTTCGACCGGTCTAAACCTGGCCGTTATTAATGACGGCCGGCGGCGCGAGTGCCATCTGCGGTCCGTCTGCTCCTCACTTCGGGGAGCGAGAGAAGGATCTGCTGTCAGTCTGGCGGGGGAAACATCTGTCCCCATTAAAGTACAACTTATCTCAACATCGCTGCCGCCTCGGTCCTGTGGCCGCCGACCGCCGTATAACACGAGATTAGTCAAACGACTGGGATAAGGTAAAAGGGAGATGTTTATTTTCTTCTCGTCTGCTCTTTTACCCATTAGGAAGTAGGGACTGTCCTCGAGCAAAGCAAACGAGGGATGGACTCACCTCATCCATCAACCAAGCATGCATGCGTAAGCCATATATTTACTCTGCAACTGTTGCTCGGGACCGTCAGCTTAAGCTCATCCATGCGGACTGGACACTGGCCGAGGGTTGGTGGGCGGCCGAGGGCGGAGTCGGCTCGCTTGGTTGCTTTGTTGGGTCTGATCCTGTTTCTGGCCTTGCTCCCCCTGACCCCAGCAGACGATGTCGTGGAACACCGCAGAGGCCACCCTGTCTCCCTGTAATGTTTGTCTGATCTTGAATGGGATTGTGCTGAAAATCTTAATTTCCCCTCGGGGATTGTTAAAGTATTTCTGATTCTGATTTTGATTCCGCTCCTTTACCCATTAGGAAGTGGAGACTGTCCTCGAGCAAAGCAAACGAGGGATGGACTCACCTCATCCATCAACCAAGCATACATGCGTAAGACATATATTTACTCTGCAACTGTTGCTCGGGACCGTCAGCTTGAGCTCATCCATGCGGACTGGACATTAGCCGAGGGTTGGTGGGCGACCGAGGGCGGAGTCGGCTCGCTTGGTTGCTTTGTTGGGTCTGATCCTGTTTCTGGCTTTGCTCCCCCTGACCCCAGCAGACGACGTCATGGAACACCGCAGAGGCCACCCTGTTTCCCTGTAATGTTTGTCTGATCTTGAATGGGATTGTGCTGAAAATCTTAATTTCCCCTCGGGGATTGTTAAAGTATTTATGATTCTGATTTTGATTCCGCTCCTTTACCCATTAGGAAGTGGAGACTGTCCTCGAGCAAAGCAAATAAAGGATGGACTCACCTCATCCATCAACAAAGCATGCATGCGTAAGCCATATATTTACTCTGCAACTGTTGCTCGGGACCGTCAGCTTGAGCTCATCCATGCGGACTGGACACTAGCCGAGGGTTGGTGGGCGACCGAGGGTGGAGTCGGCTCGCTTTTGATGGGTCTGCTCCTGTTTCTGGCCTTGGTCCCCCCACCCCAGCAGACAATGTCGTGGAACACCGCAGAGGCCACCCTGTTTCCCTGTAATGTTTGTCTGATCTTGAATGGGATTGTGCTGAAAATCTTAATTACCCCTTGGGGATTGTTAAAGTATTTCTGATTCTGATTTTGATTCCGCTCCTTTACCCATTAGGGAGTGGAGACTGTCCTCGAGCAAAGCAAACGAAGGATGGACTCACCTCATCCATCAACCAAGCATACATGCGTAAGCCATATATTTACTCTGCAACTGTTGCTCGGGACCGTCAGCTTGAGCTCATCCATGTGGACTGGACACTGGCCGAGGGTTGGTGGGCGACCGAGGGCGGAGTCGGCTCGCTTGGTTGCTTTGTTGGGTCTGATCCTGTTTCTGGCCTTGCTCCCCCTGACCACAGCAGACAATGACGTGGAACACCGCAGAGGCCACCCTGTTTCCCTGTAATGTTTGTCTGATCTTGAATGGGATTGTGCTGAAAATCTTAATTTCCCCTTGGGGATTGTTAAAGTATTTCTGATTCTGATTTTGATTCCGTTCCTTTACCCATTAGGAAGTGGAGACTGTCCTCGAGCAAAGCAAACGAAGGATGGACTCACCTCATCCATCAACCAAGCATGCATGCGTAAGCCATATATTTACTCTGCAACTGTTGCTCGGGACCGTCAGCTTAAGCTCATCCATGCGAACTGGACACTGGCCGAGGGTTAGTGGGCGGCCGAGGGCGGAGTCGGCTCGCTTGGTTGCTTTGTTGGGTCTGCTCCTGTTTCTGGCCTTGGTCCCCCCGACCCCAGCAGACGATGTCGTGGAACACCGCAGAGGCCACCCTGTTTCCCTGTAATGTTTGTCTGATCTTGAATGGGATTGTGCTGAAAATCTTAATTTCCCCTCGGGGATTGTTAAAGTATTTCTGATTCTGATTTTGATTCCGCTCCTTTACCCATTAGGAAGTGGAGACTGTCCTCGAGCAAAGCAAACGAAGGATGGACTCACCTCATCCATCAACCAAGCATGCGTGCGTAAGCCATATATTTACCCTGCAACTGTTGCTTGGGACCGTCAGCTTGAGCTCATCCATGAAGACTGGACACTGGCCGAGGGTTGGTGGGCGACCGAAGGTGGAGTCGGCTCGCTGTTGATGGGTCTGCTCCTGTTTCTGGCCTTGCTCCCCCTGACCCCAGCAGACGATGTTGTGGAACACCGCAGAGGCCACCCTGTTTCCCTGTAATGTTTGTCTGATCTTTAATGGGATTGTGCTGAAAATCTTAATTTCCCCTCAGGGATTGTTAAAGTATTTCTGATTCTGATTTTGATTCTGCTCCTTTACCCATTAGGAAGTGGGGACTGTCCTCGAACAAAGCAAACGAAGGATGGACTCACCTCATCCATCAACCAAGCATGCGTGCGTAACCCATATATTTACCCTGCAGCTGTTGCTTGGGACCGTCAGCTTGAGCTCATCCATGCGGACTGGACACTGGCCGAGGGTTGGTGGGCGACCGAGGGTGGAGTCGGCTCGCTGTTGATGGGTCTGCTCCTGTTTCTGGCCTTGCTCCCCCTGACCCCAGCAGACGATGTCATGGAACACCGCAGAGGCCACCCTGTCTCCCTGTAATGTTTGTCTGATCTTGAATGGGATTGTGCTGAAAATCTTAATTTCCCCTCGGGGATTGTTAAAGTATTTCTGATTCTGATTTTGATTCCGCTCCTTTACCCATTAGGAAGTGGAGACTGTCCTCGAGCAAAGCAAACGAAGGATGGACTCACCTCATCCATCAACCAAGCATGCATGCGTAAACCATATATTTACTCTACAGCTGTTGCTCGGGACCGTCAGCTTAAGCTCATCCATGCGAACTGGACACTGGCCGAGGGTTAGTGGGCGGCCGAGGGCAAAGTCGGCTCGCTTGGGTGCTTTGTTGGGTCTGCTCCTGTTTCTGGGCTTGCTCTCCCTGACCCCAGCAGACGATGTCGTGGAACACCGCAGAGGCCACCCTGTTTCCCTGTAATGTTTGTCTGATCTTGAATGGGATTGTGCTGAAAATCTTAATTTCCCCTCAGGGATTGTTAAAGTATTTCTGATTCTGATTTTGATTCCGCTCCTTTACCCATTAGGAAGTGGAGACTGTCCTCGAGCAAAGCAAACAAAGGATGGACTCACCTCATCCATCAACCAAGCATGCGTGCGTAAGCCATATATTTACCCTGCAACTGTTGCTTGGGACCGTCAGCTTGAGCTCATCCATGAAGACTGGACACTGGCCGAGGGTTGGTGGGCGACCGAGAGTGGAGTCGGCTCGCTGTTGATGGGTCTGCTCCTGTTTCTGGCCTTGCTCCCCCTGACCCCAGCAGACGATGTCGTGGAACACCGCAGAGGCCACCTTGTCTCCCTGTAATTATTTGTCTGATCTTGAATGGGATTGTGCTGAAAATCTTAATTTCCCCTCGGGGATTGTTAAAGTATTTCTGATTCTGATTTTGATTCTGCTCCTTTACCCATTAGGAAGTGGAGACTGTCCTCGAGCAAAGCAAACGAGGGATGGACTCACCTCATCCATCAACCAAGCATGCATGCGTAAGCCATATATTTACTCTGCAACTGTTGCTCGGGACCGTCAGCTTAAGCTCATCCATGCGGACTGGACACTGGCCGAGGGTTGGTGGGCGACCGAGGGTGGAGTCGGCTCGCTGTTGATGGGTCTGCTCCTGTTTCTGGCCTTGCTCCCCCTGACCCCAGCAGACGATGTCGTGAAACACCGCAGAGGCCACCCTGTTTCCCTGTAATGTTTGTCTGATCTTTAATGGGATTGTGCTGAAAATCTTAATTTCCCCTCAGGGATTGTTAAAGTATTTCTGATTCTGATTTTGATTCTGCTCCTTTACCCATTAGGAAGTGGGGACTGTCCTCGAACAAAGCAAACAAAGGATGGACTCACCTCATCCATCAACCAAGCATGCGTGCGTAACCCATATATTTACCCTGCAGCTGTTGCTTGGGACCGTCAGCTTGAGCTCATCCATGCGGACTGGACACTGGCCGAGGGTTGGTGGGCGACCGAGGGTGGAGTCGGCTCGCTGTTGATGGGTCTGCTCCTGTTTCTGGCCTTGCTCCCCCTGACCCCAGCAGACGATGTCATGGAACACCGCAGAGGCCACCCTGTCTCCCTGTAATGTTTGTCTGATCTTGAATGGGATTGTGCTGAAAATCTTAATTTCCCCTCGGGGATTGTTAAAGTATTTCTGATTCTGATTTTGATTCCGCTCCTTTACCCATTAGGAAGTGGAGACTGTCCTCGAGCAAAGCAAACGAAGGATGGACTCACCTCATCCATCAACCAAGCATGCATGCGTAAGCCATATATTTACTCTACAGCTGTTGCTCGGGACCGTCAGCTTAAGCTCATCCATGCGAACTGGACACTGGCCGAGGGTTAGTGGGCGGCCGAGGGCAAAGTCGGCTCGCTTGGGTGCTTTGTTGGGTCTGCTCCTGTTTCTGGGCTTGCTCTCCCTGACCCCAGCAGACGATGTCGTGGAACACCGCAGAGGCCACCCTGTTTCCCTGTAATGTTTGTCTGATCTTGAATGGGATTGTGCTGAAAATCTTAATTTCCCCTCAGGGATTGTTAAAGTATTTCTGATTCTGATTTTGATTCCGCTCCTTTACCCATTAGGAAGTGGAGACTGTCCTCGAGCAAAGCAAACAAAGGATGGACTCACCTCATCCATCAACCAAGCATGCGTGCGTAAGCCATATATTTACCCTGCAACTGTTGCTTGGGACCGTCAGCTTGAGCTCATCCATGAAGACTGGACACTGGCCGAGGGTTGGTGGGCGACCGAGAGTGGAGTCGGCTCGCTGTTGATGGGTCTGCTCCTGTTTCTGGCCTTGCTCCCCCTGACCCCAGCAGACGATGTCGTGGAACACCGCAGAGGCCACCTTGTCTCCCTGTAATTATTTGTCTGATCTTGAATGGGATTGTGCTGAAAATCTTAATTTCCCCTCGGGGATTGTTAAAGTATTTCTGATTCTGATTTTGATTCTGCTCCTTTACCCATTAGGAAGTGGAGACTGTCCTCGAGCAAGGCAAACGAGGGATGGACTCACCTCATCCATCAACCAAGCATGCATGCGTAAGCCATATATTTACCCTGCAACTGTTGCTCGGGACTGTCAGCTTCAGCTCATCCATGCGGACTGGACACTGGCCGAGGGTTAGTGGGCGGCCGAGGGTTAGTGGGCGGCCGAGGGCGGAGTCGGCTCGCTTGGTTGCTTTGTTGGATCTGATCCTGTTTCTGGCCTTGCTCCCCCTGACCCCAGCAGACAATGTCGTGGAACACCGCAGAGGCCACCCTGTTTCCCTGTAATGTTTGTCTGATCTTGAATCGGATTGTGCTGAAAATCTTAATTACCCCTTGGGGATTGTTAAAGTTTTTCTGATTCTGATTTTGATTCCGCTCCTTTACCCATAAGGAAGTGGAGACTGTCCTCGAGCAAAGCAAACGAAGGATGGACTCACCTCATCCATCAACCAAGCATGCATGCGTAAGCCATATATTTACCCTGCAACTGTTGCTTGAAACCGTCAGCTTGAGCTCATCCATGAAGACTGGACACTGGCCGAGGGTTGGTGGGCGACCGAGGGTGGAGTCGGCTCGCTGTTGATGGGTCTGCTCCTGTTTCTGGCCTTGCTCCCCCTGACCCCAGCAGACGATGTCATGGAACACCGCAGAGGCCACCCTGTCTCCCTGTAATGTTTGTCTGATCTTGAATGGGATTGTGCTGAAAATCTTAATTCCCCCTCGGGGATTGTTAAAGTATTTCTGATTCTGATTTTGATTCCGCTCCTTTACCCATTAGGAAGTGGAGACTGTCCTCGAGCAAAGCAAATAAAGGATGGACTCACCTCATCCATCAACCAAGCATGCATGCGTAAGCCATATATTTACCCTGCAACTGTTGCTCGGGACCGTCAGCTTGAGCTCATCCATGCGGACTGGACACTGGCCGAGGGTTGGTGGGCAGCCGAGGGCGGAGTCGGCTCTCTTGGTTGCTCCTGTCTCTGGCCATGCTTCCCCCCCAACCCAGCAGACGATGGTGTGGAACACCGCAGAGGCCACCACAGTGTACAGTCGCGATCAAAAGTCGACATACACTTGCAAAGAACATAATGTCATGGCTGTCTTGAGTTTCCAATAATTTCTAAAACCCTTATTTTTTTGTGATAGAGTGATTGGAGCACATACACATTTATGAAGTTTGGTTCTTTTATGAATTTAGTATGGGTCTACTGAAAATGTGAGCAAATGTGCTGGGTCAAAAGCAAACATACAGCAATGTTAATATTTGGTTACATGTCCTTTGTCAAGTTTCACTGCAATAAGGCACTTTTGGTAGCCATCCACAAGCTTCTGCTTGAATTTTTGACCACTCCTCTTGACAAAATTGGTGCAGATCAGCTAAATTTGTTGGTTTTCTGACATGGACTTGTTTCTTTAGCGTTGTCCACAAGTTTAAGTCAGGAATTTAAGAAGGCCATTCTAAAACCTTAATTCTAGCCTGATTTAGCCATTACTTTACGACTTTTGACGTGTGTAGTCTTACACCATAAATGCTTTGGGTTTTGTCACACTCCATTCCTTTGTTGTTTAATTAAATATATTGTTCTTTATTTACTATATTATAGTGTTTATATATATATATATATATATATATATATATATATATATATATGTATATATATATATATATATATATATATATAGTATATATATATATATATATATATATATATATATATATATATATATATATATATATATATATATATATATATATATAATACATAGAGCAATATTGCCCCCTTGTGGTTCTGTGCCGCCACAACTCCCTCATGTATACATAACGCCTTTACCACTTTTGACATGTGTTTGGGGTCATTGCCCTGTTGGAACACCCAACTGCGCCCAAAACCCAACCTCCGGGCTGATGATTTTAGCTTGTCCTGAAGAATTTGTCGGTAAATCTCCTTTTTCATTGTCCCATTTAAAGCACCAGTTCCATTGGCAGCAAAACAGGCCCAGAGCATAATACTACCACCACCATGCTTGACGGTAGGTCTGGTGTTCCTGGGATTAAAAGCCTCACCTTTTCTCCTCCAAACATATTGCTGGGTATTGTGGCCAAACAGCTCAATTTTTGTTTCATCTGACCACAGAACTTTCCTCCAGAAAGTTTTATCTTTGTCCATGTGATGTTTGTCCATTTTTTCTGTCAAAATGAAAAAAAATCAATTACATTTAGTGGGAAAATATGAAGTCTTTTATTGACACATGTCATTTCCAGGTGTTTGCGGGCCAGATAAAAATGATGTCGTGTGCCAGATCTGGCCCCCGGGGCCTTGAGTTTGACACCTGTGTGTCAAAATGAAGTTGACGTTCATGCATGATGGATGGGACGGTGCGGGACCCAGCGTTTGATGCCACATAACGACAACGCCTGCTGTTATCTGGCTGAGGATAAAAGAGCTTGAACTGTGACACATCCAGGTTTGTTGTTTGGACCGCCTGTATGAATCACAAAACCCAAAACCAGTGAAGTTGTCACGTTGTGTAAATGGTAAATAAAAAGAGAATACAATGATTTGCTAATCATTTTCAACTAATATTCAATTGAATAGACTGCAAAGACAAGATATTTAAGATTCGAACTGGAAAACTCCTTTTTTTTTGCAAATAATCATTACTTTTTTACCACATTAACATTTTTACCACTGTGTTACATGGCCTTTCCTTTTAACAACACTCAGTAAATGTTTGGGAACTGAGGAGACACATTTTTTAAGCTTTTCAGGTGGAATTCTTTCCCATTCTTGCTTGATGTACAGCTTAAGTTGTTCAACAGTCCGGGGGTCTCCGTTGTGGTATTTTAGGCTTCATAATGCGGCACACATTTTCATTGGGAGACAGGTCTGGACTACAGGCAGGCCAGTCTAGTACCCACACTCTTTTACTATGAAGCCACGCTGTTGTAACACGTTGCTTGGCATTGTCTTGCTGAAATAAGCAGGGGCGTCCATGAAAAAGAAGTTGCTTGAAAACCAAAACCTTAATGTACCTTTCAGCATTAATGGTGCCTTCACAGATGTGTAAGTTACCCATGTCTTGGGCACTAATACACCCCCATACCATCACACATGCTGGCTTTTCAACGTTGCGCCTGTAACAGTCCGGATGGTTCTTTTCCTCTTTGTTCCGGAGGACACAACGTCCACAGTTTCCAAAAACCATTTGAAATGTAGACTCGTCACACCACAGAGCACTTTTACACTTTGCATCAGTCCATCTTAGATGAGTTCGGGCCCAGCGAAGTCGGCGGCGTTTCTGGGTGTTGTTGATAAATCGCTTTCGCTTTGCATAGTAGAGTTTTAACTTGCACTTACAGATGTAGCGACAAACTGTAGTTACTGACAGCGGTTTTCTGAAGTGTTCCTGAGCCCATGTGGTGATATCTTTTACACACTGATGTCGGTTTTTGATGCAGTACTGCCTGAGGGATCGGCGGTCACAGCCGCATGCAGTGGTTTCTCCAGATTCTCTGAACCCTTTGATGATATTACAGACCGTCGATGGTGAAATCCCTAAATTCCTTGCAATAGCTCATTGAGAAGTGTTGTTCTTAAACTGTTCAAAAATTTGCTCACGCATTTGTTGACAAAGTGGTGACCCTCGCCCCATCCTTGTTTGTGAATGACTGAGCATTTTCATGGAAGCTGCTTTTATACCCAATCATGGCACCCACCTGTTCCCAATTAGCCTGGGATGTTCCAAATAAGTGTTTGATGAGCAAATCCTCAACTTTCTCAGTCTTTTCTCAGCTTTTTTGAAACATGTTGCAGGCATCAAATTCCAAATGAGCTAATATTTGCAAAAAAATGACAACTTTTACCAGTTCGAATGTGAAATGTCTTGTCTTTGCAGTCTATTCAATTGAATATAAGTTGAAAAAGATCATTGTAATCTGTTTTTATCAACCATTTACACAATGTGCCAACTTCACTGGTTTTGGGTTTTGTAGCTACGGCTTGTCAGTGTGTGTGTGTGTGTGTGTGTGTGTGTGTGTGTGTGTGTGTGTGTTTGTGTGTAGCGCTACACACTGGCCATGTTGCACTGCATTCCATTTGAATCACATTGCACTCAGACAACAAGAAACTTTGCAGAGTTGTTTTGAGCGGTTGATAGCAAACAATCCAGCTCGTGACAGTACTCTCAAGATTCTCCCGGAGGCCGGACTTTATGGGCCCCCGAATGAAAACCCGAATGAAAAACGACGCGAGAGCCGTCATGTTATTGCTTTCGATCTATAAATCATGAGAAAAGCAAATATGTGCATCCGTGGAAAGGTCAGTCTTAGAGATGAAGATAATGGAGGACACTGTGCAAATGTATTTCCTGACCCAGTTTCAATCGCTCGCCTCTTGCTACCTCTGGTCCTGACTTGGTTTTTGGGGGAGTTAATATATTATGGCCCCACTAAACCCTTCGAGACATTTATACACTCCTAAAAAAGACCAATTGACAACGCTGGAAGAGAACATATTTTTTAGCTGTAGATTAGTGATGGGCGATACGGCCCAAAACGTACATCCCGACATATATTGCAGCCTCCTATCATGATATATTAGTTGGTATACATGTGATAATTGAATAATTTAAAAACCGGTTATAAAGGTTCATAATTTGGTTTGAAAGAACATATTGTGTAATTTCTGGTTGTATTATGGCCTTTACTCTTGGTTCCAGGCAAAGGCGGTAGCACTCCCTCCCCCTCTCCGCATCTGCCCTGCTTGCCTCTTTGTCTTTGAGCACGGTCAACTGTCTTGTTTAACGTTCTTGTCGCCTCGTTTTGCAATGCTCTCCAAAATCTAAACAAGGGAATTGATCAACTGGCCTCTCGGCAAAATTGACAGGATCTCGGGTTCATGGGGAACCAGCCTGTGCCAACCGTGGAAAGGTCAGTCTTAGAGATGAAGATAATGGAGGACACTGTGCAAATGCATTTCCTGACCCAGTTTCAATCGCTCGCCTCTTGCTACCTCTGGTCCTGACTTGGTTTTTGGGGGAGTTAATAAATTATGGCCCCACTAAACCCTTCGAGACATTTATACACTCCTAAAAAAGACCAATTGACAATGCTGGAAGAGAACATATTTTTTAGCTGTAGATTAGGGAATGGGCGATACGGCCCAAAACGTATATCCCGACATATATTGCAGCCTCCTATCATGATATATTAGTTGGTATACATGTGATAATTTAATAATTTAAAAAACGGTTATAAAGGTTCCTAATTTGGTTTGAAAGAACATATTGTATTATGGCCTTTACTCTTGGTTCCAGGCAAAGGCGGTTGCATTCCCTCCCCCTCTCCGCATCTGCCCTGCTTGCCTCTTTATCTTTGAGCACGGTCAACCGTCTTGTTTAACGTTCTTCTCGCCTCGTTTTGCAATGCTCTCCAAAATTTAAACAAGGGAATTGATCAACTGGCCTCTCTGCAAAATTGACAGGATCTCGGGTTCATGGGGAACCAGCCTGTGCCAACCGTGGAAAGGTCAGTCTTAGAGATGAAGATAATGGAGGACACTGTGCAAAAGTGTTTCCTGACCCAGTTTCAATCGCTCGCCTCTTGCTACCTTTGGTCCTGACTTGGTTTTTGGGGGAGTTAATATATTATGGCCCCACTAAACCCTTCGAGACATTTATACACTCCTAAAAAAGACCAATTGACAACGCTGGAAGAGAACATATTTTTTAGCTGTAGATTAGGGAATGGGCGATACGGCCCAAAACGTATATCCCGACATATATTGCATCCTCCTATCATGATATATTAGTTGGTATACATGTGATAATTTAATAATTTAAAAACCGGTTATAAAGGTTCCTAATTTGGTTTGAAAGAACATATTGTATTATGGCCTTTACTCTTGGTTCCAGGCAAAGGCGGTTGCATTCCCTCCCCCTCTCCGCATCTGCCCTGCTTGCCTCTTTATCTTTGAGCACGGTCAACCGTCTTGTTTAACGTTCTTGTCGCCTCGTTTTGCAATGCTCTCCAAAATGTAAACAAGGGAATTGATCAACTGGCCTCTCTGCAAAATTGACAGGATCTCGGGTTCATGGGGAACCAGCCTGTGCCAACCGTGGAAAGGTCAGTCTTAGAGATGAAGATAATGGAGGACACTGTGCAAATGTATTTCCTGACCCAGTTTCAATCGCTCGCCTCTTGCTACCTCTGGTCCTGACTTGGTTTTTGGGGGAGTTAATATATTATGGCTCCACTAAACCCTTCGAGACATTTATACACTCCTAAAAAAGACCAATTGACAACGCTGGAAGAGAACATATTTTTTAGCTGTAGATTAGGGAATGGGCGATACGGCCCAAAACGTATATCCCGACATATATTGCATCCTCCTATCATGATATATTAGTTGGTATACATGTGATAATTTAATAATTTAAAAACCGGTTATAAAGGTTCATAATTTGGTTTGAAAGAACATATTGTGTAATTTCTGGTTGTATTATGGCCTTTACTCTTGGTTCCAGGCAAAGGCGGTAGCATTCCCTCCCCCTCTCCGCATCTGCCCTGCTTGCCTCTTTGTCTTTGAGCACGGTCAACCGTCTTGTTTAACGTTCTTCTCGCCTCGTTTTGCAATGCTCTCCAAAATCTAAAAACAAGGGAATTGATCAACTGGCCTCTCTGCAGGATCTCGGGTTCATGGGGAACCAGCCTGTGCCAACGGACGGTTGTTGCCGGAAACACGGTGGACTCTTGGGAGAAGCGGAGTGCCACGTGCCCGGCGGCCCTTCCAGTCGAGGACGTTGAAGGTATCGACCTATTCGGGATAATGATATAAGAACATCTGCTGATTGAGTAAGTGTTGCCCTGGTGTATCAACAAATTGAAAGATGTTGGCAGCCGTTCAAGGTACTCCTAAACTGCCACAAATGATTGGAGGATACGGGCAGAGCGTGGACACTCATACTTTTGTGGTTTTGGACTAAATTGCAAACTGCACGACATCCTAGAAGCTGTCTGCCCTGTATGATATATTTGAGGACCACAAATAGACAATTGGAGTGAAAAGTTTAAATTTGTTTTCGCTCACTCAAACACAAAGATTCTAATCTGGATTGTTTTCCGTGGCTGCGACGTGGCAAGGTCGTTGCTTTGAGATTCCCCGACACAAACTCCTTCCCTGTCAACAACACCCGGTGAGTTGAACTCTGTTCGCCGTGCTTGCGGAGTGACTCCATACTAGAGATGCGCGGTTTGCGGACACAACCGCGGAGTCCGCGGATTATCCGCGGGTCGGGCGGTTGAAATAAAAAAAAATTAGATTTTATCCGCGGGTCGGGTCAGGCGGTTGAAATAAAAAAAAATTCGATTTTAAATAGATTCAGGCGGGTGGCAGTTAAACCAATTCGGAAATATATATACATAGTTAAATGTTACCCACATACGAAAAACGAGCAGGCACCTGCAGCATATGCCACAACAGAAGAAGAAAAAAAAAAGAGATGGACACTTTTACGGAGCGGAGAAGGGACGCCTCGCCGGGGTCCGGGACCGAGGCCCCTTCCCCCGAGAGGGCCCCACCGGGAGCCGTAGCTGAGGTGATCCGCGAGAAGGGCCCGACGCACGTCCAGGGTCACCACCGCGCCCACCGCACCGACACCCCGCCTCGTCCGCCTTCGCCGCGGCCGGCGTCACATGCAGCAGGTAAGCAGCTTACCTGCCCGCCACCCCCGTGGACGGGGGCTCGTAACAGGGGTCACTCCGCGCGCTCCGCCCGCGCAGCTTACCTGCCCGCCACCCTCGTTGCCGGGGGCGCGTAACAGGGGTCACTCCGCGCGCAGTGCGCTCACGAAAGGGGTGGGGCTCACCCTGGTGAGCCGAGTGGGCCACTTTTGGTAAGCAGAACTGGCGCTGCGGGATGAACCGAACGCCGGGTTAAGGCGCCCGATGCCGACGCTCATCAGACCCCAGAAAAAGTGTTGGTTGATTTAGACAGCAGGACGGTGGCCATGGAAGTCGGAACCCGCTAAGGAGTGTGTAACAACCCACCTGCCGAATCAACTAGCCCTGAAAATGGATGGCGCTGGAGCGTCGGGCCCATACCCGGCCGTCGCCGGCAGCGAGAGCCGCGATGGCTTGGCCGCGACGAGTAGGATGGCCGTCGCGGTGCGCGCTGAAGCCTCGGGCGCGAGCCCGGGTGGAGCCGCCGCGGGTGCGAGGGACATCGCACCTCCATGCGCTTGGAGGTGCGCTCAGCGCGGCTCCCAGATGATTGCGCACTGGTGTGCGTCTGGGCCGTGACAGCGTGGGACGCATTGAATGTCTGTGCTGCATTGGATCAGTCTCCTTTCTTTAACAGGCAAAAGCTTTATAACCTCACTAATGCCTTGCATCGTCTATATTAGATATATAACAACGGGCGGGTGGCGGATGGCGGGCGGGTGCGGTTTTGATTAAATGTTAGACCGGGTGGATGGCGGATGGTTGACGACTTTTGTGATGCGGTTGCGGATGAAATGATTGCCTATCCGCGCATCTCTACTCCATACCTATAGACATAAGACACGCTCACCATGGGCCATGGATACATATTCACACATACCCCAATCCCCACCCCAGGCCTTTGCCAGCGCTCAACTCCTTCAGGGCCACGGACGGCTGGAGGAACGCCAAAGGGCCGCAGCCCATTCCTGTTGCAAGTCTTGTGGTTTCTCTGTCGTAACATGTAATATGAAAAAGAGCTAATATTTGCAAAAAATAACGAGGTTTACCAGTTCGAACGTTAAGTATCTTGTCTTTGCAGTCTATTCAATTGAATATAAGTTGAAAAGGATTTGCAAATCATTGTATTCTCTTTTTATTTACCATTTACACAACGTGACAACTTCACTGGTGTTGGGTTTTCTAAGTAAAAAACGCTCAAATGAGGCGAGATGACCTACACTGTGCTGTAGGTTAGGGCAACAGTCACATAAGACAAACAATGGACCTGCGCCGGGTATATAAGGGTGCGAGATTAGTGTTGGCAGCAGGTGGGGACACTAATCAAAAAACAGAAACCGTTGTGTATATTCAGCGCACCTAGCAAGAAGAACGTAAACAAAGGCAGGCAAGGTGCGCTGGGAACAGAACAAAACACCAAACAAAAGGGAACATCACAACAAAACCAAAATAAATAAATGACCTGCTGTGACAGGTTATGACATTTACAGCTATGTTAGCCCTAACGTAGTAGCGATGTCATATTTGTTAAGGACAATCTATGTACAGTTTGTCAAATCCATCTTTGTTTGAGTCTTTCTTACCTCCAGGTCTGCACACATTGCTGTGAAATCGCAATAACTAAAATATTAGGTACAATCAAGTTGTACCTAATACCATGGTACCATGGTTGTACCATGGTTCTCGCCCGGGAAAGGGTGGAGTGCCATCTCCAGGTTGGGGAGGAGTTCAAGTACCTCGGAGTCTTGTTCACGAGTGAGGGAAGAGTGGATCGTGAGATCCATAGGGGGATCGGTGCGGCGTCTTCAGTAATGCGGACGCTGTATCGATCCGTTGTGGTGAAGAAGGAGCTGAGCCGGAAGGCAAAGCTCTCAATTTACCGGTCGATCTACGTTCCCATCCTCACCTATGGTCATGAGCTTTGGATTTTGACCGAAAGGACAAGATCACAGGTACAAACGGCCGAAATGAGTTCCCTCCGCCGGGTGGCGGGGCTCTCCCTTAGAGATAGGGTGAGAAGCTCTGTCATCCGGGAGGAACTCAGAGTAAAGCCGCTGCTCCTCCACATTGAGAGGAGCCAGATGAGGTGGTTCGGGCATCTGGTCAGGATGCCACCCGAACGCCTCCCTAGGGAGGTGTTTAGGGCACGTCCGACCGGCAGGAGGCCACGGGGAAGACCCAGGACACGTTGGGAAGACTATGTCTCCTGGCTGGCCTGGGAACGCCTCGGGATCCCCTGGGAGGAACTGGATGAAGTAGCTGGGGAGAAGGAAGTCTGGGCTTCTTTACTTAGGCTGCTGCCCCCGCGACCCGACCTCGGATAAGCGGAGGAAAATGGATTGATGGATGGACAACGGTCAACAGCACCCTGAGAAACAGGAAGTTATCAGAAACAGCTTGACAAAAAAATGTGCATCCCTCGTTTAAGACAAGATTAATCAACATTCAATTCCACACAAACATGTTTATTATTCTTTTACGCACATCCCAATTAGGAATATGTGTTGATTTTCTAAATTTTCGCAATAAATCGTCACGTGTCAGGCTCAGGGTGAGAGACTTCTGTGGGAGGAAGCCTCGGATTACAGAGTGGAAGGCAAGTGAGACCACGAAGACAGAGATGTATCTGGGGGGCAAAAAAATGCTGGGAAGAGTGATAGTAATAAAGAATAAGGGCTTGAGAGAAAACCCCGCCGAGTGTCACGACAAAGACGGATAAAAATAGATGTAAAGAAACGGGTAAGTTTCACTAGAACCGCACTTTTGTTTTTGTCATTTTGCCTATCGTTCACAATCCCTTTTTTTAAGACAAAAACAAATGTTTTTCTTTTTTTTTTTAATGCTTTCAAATTCGTACAAACACGGCGAGTACGAGATGGCTAACCTTGCAGCTAAAGTAGTACGCTAAAACATCCAAAAACCGCCAACAATACTCCATTTAGGTCATGTGATCTGAATATTATGTTGTTATAATAAGCGCTAACGCAGCCAAACTGATTTTAGCGACGCCATGGCCACAGAGAACAAACTGGCTTATGCAGTGCAGCTACATTGACATACTGAGGCCGGTGAGCTGCTGCATTGCCTCTGAGCTGGTAAAAGTTCATTCTAATTGATAAAACAACAATTTAACCGTTTGGCCACAATACCCAGCAATTTGTTTGGAGGAGAAAAGGTGAGGCCTTTAATCCCAGCCTACCGTCAGGCATGGTGGTGGTAGTATTATACTCTGGGCCTGATTTGCTGCCAATGGAACTGGTGCTTTAAATGGGACAATGAAAAAGGAGGATTATCTCCAAATTCTTCAGGACAACCTAAAATCATCAGCCCGGAGGTTGGGTCTTGAGCGCAGTTGGGTGTTCCAACAGGACAATGACCCCCAAACACACGTCAAAAGTGGTAACGGTGTTATGTATACAGGAGGGAGTTGTGACGGCACAGAACCACAAGGGGGAAATATTGCTCTATGTATTTATTTTATATTAGAGATGCGCGGATAGGCAATTATTTCATCCGCAACCGCATCAGAAAGTCGTCAACCATCCGCCATCCACCCGATGTAACATTTGATCAGAACCGCACCCGCCCGCCATCCGCCCGCACCCGCCCGTTGTTATATATCTAATATAGACGATGCAAGGCATTAGTGAGGTTATAAAGCTTTTGCCTGTTAAAGAAAGGCGACTGATCCAGTGCAGCACAGACATTCGCGTGCCACGCTGTCACGACCCAGACGCACACCAGTGCGCAATCATATGGGAGCCGCGCTGAGCGCACCTCCAAGCGCGTCTCGCTGCCGGCGACGGCCGGGTATGGGCCCAACGCTCCAGCGCCATCCATTTTCAGGGCTAGTTGATTCGGCAGGTGGGTTGTTACACACTCCTTAGCGGGTTCCGACGTCCTGCTGTCAATATCAACCAGGGTGAGCCCCACCCCTTTCGTGAGCGCACTGCGCGCGGAGTGACCCCTGTTACGCGCCCCCGGCAACAGGGGTGGCGGGCAGGTAAGCTGCGCAGGCGGAGCGCGCGGAGTGACCCCTGTTACGAGCCCCCGGCCACGGGGGTGGCGGGCAGGTAAGCTGCTTACCTGCTGCGCGTGACGCCGGCCGCGGCGAAGGCGGACGAGGCGGGGTGTCGGTGCGGTGGGCGCGGTGGTGACCCTGGACGTGCGTCGGGCCCTTCTCGCGGATCGCCTCAGCTATGGCTCCTGGTGGGGCCCTCTCGGGGGAAGGGGCCTCGGTCCCGGACCCCGGCGAGGCGTCGGGGGCCTTCTCCGCTCCGTAAAAGTGTCCATCTCTCTTTTTTTTTTTCTTCTGTTGTGGCATATGCTGCAGGTGCCTGCTCGTTTTTCGTATGTGGGTAACAACATTTAACTATGTATATATATTTCCGAATTGGTTTAACTGCCACCCGCCTGAATCTATTTAAAATCTAATTTTTTTTTAATTTCAACCGCCCGACCCGACCCGACCCGAGCCGACCCGACCCGCGGATAAAATCTAATTTTTAAAAATTTCATCCGCCCGATCCGCGGATAATCCGCGGACTCCGCGGATAATCCGCGGACTCCGCGGTTGTGCCTGCAAACCGCGCATCTCTATTATATATACATATATAAACAATATAATATAATAAATAAAGAACAATATATTTAATTAAACAACAAAGGAATGGAGTGTGACAAAACCCAAAGGATGTATGGTGTAAGATTATGTGTAGGAATTAACTGTCGAGTGTTACCAGAGTGATGAGTGAGGAAGCAGACAAATCCAAAGAGGCTATAAGCAAAAGGGGTCCGTGATCCAAGCGAGGTCCATAAGGGAAGAGAGAGGCATCAAGTGGTCCGTGTCCAGAACGGGGGTCGAGGATCAAGGGAGGCAGTCGAGATCCAGGGGTGGGGTTCAAAGAAGCGAGACGCACAGCTCGAATCCAAAGCAACGGAAGGAAAACACTGCGGGCACAAGGGAGAAGACAGGGGACGAATCAAGCACGGGGAAGAAAGCACGGATAGTAAAGAGCTAACGATCGCTTACGGGACATCAACAGAAGGCTACGTTCAGGCGACGGATAGCAGGCTGAGCAGGCTCTTGAAGGCAGGACCTCTCATTTGCGCCAGATGCGCATATTGCCGGTGAACGATTGCAGCAGGTGGCTTCTGCAGGGCGGAGACGACGATGGGCCCTGGCCGTGACAAAAGGAATGGCTAAATCAGGCTAGAATGAAGGTTTTAGAATGGCCTTCCCAACGTCCTGACTTAAACGTGTGGACAATGCTGAAGAAACAAGTCCATGTCAGAAGACCGGTGGTGGCGGCCGGGCTGGAGGCTGTGGCTTGGCATGGTGGCGCTGAGCCACCCCACCTGAACAGTTCCCAGCCCTAGCCCCCCCCCTCAAGGAGCGGATACCAGACGCGCTCCCCGCGGTCTGGAACCGTTTTTTGGGGTGGGTGGAGGGAGGTCAGGAGGGGGACAGAATCCTCCCCTCTAAATTGTCCAAAAAGTATTTTATTCTTCCCCACCTGTGCTTTTGTGAGATCAGCGCGAAGCCGGGCTGCCTGGTGCTTGCTTCCGCCCGGAGGGGGAGGAGCTTGTGGGAGCGACGCCTCCTGCCGGTTCGGAGAAGCCCTTCCTGACGGCTTTTGCTTTTGCCGGCGCTTCCGGGAATGGAGCGACGCGCCAACGTCGTGGGGCCACACGGAGTTCAATGGCACCAGTGTTCCATTTGGCCCCCACATCAAATCTCTGCGCTCCACGGAGGAATAGCGCAGAGTTTCCTCCTCCATCGCGCGCAGGACCTCCCACGCTCCCTCGTCGAACTTTCTTGCGGGGAAAGTTTTTGAGGCTGGCGACATTCTGTCAAGGCGTGGACTATGGGGTGTTTGTTTTCCCGAGATGCAAGTAAAGTTGGATTGGACAGGGCTTGGAGGTAAATACATGATTTTATTTTAACACTAACTACAAAAAGGGTACAAACAAAAAGCGCGCTCAAAGCGGAGATAAACTTGGCTAAGAAACAAAAACTACCACAAAGGTAAAACTATGGACAATAAACAAAAACTTACTTGGAACATGAAAATACACAAAACTCACTTGGCATGGAACTATGGTAGCATGGGTAACATTGGTAGCAGAAGTCAAACAGAGTTAATGTCGCCAGGCTGACTTCCTGGCAACTATCGGCTTAAATAGTCTTGAACATGATTAATGACAGGTGTGTGAGTCCAAATGAATCAGGTGCGTGACATGAGGACAGGTGAAAACTAATGGGTTGTCATGGAAACAAAACAAACAAGAGTGCACAAAGAGTCCAAAAACCAAACCGAACATAACCAAAACAAAACATGATCACACAGACATGACAGCCGGAAGCTCGTGGATGGCTACCAATGTCATGTCTGTGTAATCATGTTTTGTTTTAGTCATGTTTTGTTTCGATATTAGACTCTTTTCTTTTCGTTTCTGGCTTTTCACTCCCTTGTCTTGTTTCCATGATTACCCATTAGTTTCACATGTTCCACGTTTGGACTCATTGTGCACTCTTGTTTGTCACCATAGCAACCCATTCGTTTTCACCTGTCACGTCACGCACCTGTTTCACGTTTTGAGTCACGCACCTGTTTTCGTTAATCATGTCTGTAGTATTTAAGTTCATTGTTTTCAGTTTGTCTTTCTGGTGACATCCCACATGTATGCTTCTGCACACTCTCCACACACCCTTAAGACCCTTGCTGCTCTTTTTTCATGGCGGTTTTTCGTCCAAGTAAGTTTTCTTTATTCATGCCATAGTTTGCAAGTTGTGTTTAATTGTTCATAGTTTCTGCCTTTGTGCAAGTTTTGTGTTTATAGTCAAGTGTTGTACTTCCGCCCCTGTGCGCGCCTTTTGTTTGATCCTTTTTTTTTTTTTTGTAGTTTTCGTGTTTAAATAAATCATGTACTCCCCTTCACGCCACGTATGGTCCAAATCTTTTGCACCTCGGGAGAATAAACCACGCCACAGTCCTAGTCTTGACAACCAAAAGCGCCTTATTGCAGTGAAACTTGCCTGTTGGAACACTCATCTGCGCCCAAGACCCAGCCTACGGGCTGATGATTTTAGCTTGTCCTGAAGAATTTGGAGGTAATCCTCCTTTTTCATTGTCCCATTTAAAGCACCTGTTCAATTGGCAGCAAAACAGGCCCAGAGCATAATACTACCACCACCACGCTTGACGGTAGGTATGGTGTTCCTGGGATTAAAGGCTTCACCTTCAACCAAATTCCAGCAGAAGCTTGCCAGAAGCTTGTGGATGACTACCAAAAGCGCCTTATTGCAGTGACCCATGATAAAATAATAAAATAACCAAACTTCATGAATGTCTTTGTCACCAACAAGTATGTGCTCCAATCACTCTATCACAAAAAAATAAGGTTGTAGAAATTATTGGAAACTCAAGACAGCCATGACATTAAGTTCTTTACAAGTGTACGTCAACGTTTGATCGCGACTGTGTACATTATACTAATTATAGGTCAGGGTTAGTCGAACCTCGGATTCAGGAGGAACAGTGTGGTTTTCGTCCTGGTCGTGGGACTGTGGACCAGCTCTATACTCTCGGCGGGGTCCTTCAAGGTGCATGGGAGTTTGCCCAACCAGTCTACATGTGTTTTGTGGACTTGGAGGAGGCATTCGACCGTGTCCCTCGGGAAGTCCTGTGGGGAGTGCTCAGAGAGTATGGGGTATCGGACTGTCTGATTGTGGCAGTCCGCTCCCTGTATGATCAGTGCCAGAGCTTGGTCCGCATTGCCGGTAGTAAGTCGGACACGTTTCCAGTGAGGGTTGGACTCCGCCAAGGCTGCCCTTTGTCACCGATTCTGTTCATAACTTTTATGGACAGAATTTCTAGGCGCAGTCAAGGCGTTGAGGGGATCCGGTTTGGTGGCTGCAGGATTAGGTCTCTGCTTTTTGCAGATGATGTGGTCCTGATGGCTTCATCTGGCCAGGATCTTCAGCTCTCGCTGGATCGGTTCGCAGCCGAGTGTGAAGCGACTGGGATGAGAATCAGCACCTCCAAGTCCGAGTCCACGGTTCTCGCCCGGAAAAGGGTGGAGTGCCATCTCCGGGTTGGGGAGGAGATCTTGCCCCAAGTGGAGGAGTTCAAGTACCTCGGAGTCTTGTTCACGAGTGAGGGAAGAGTGGATCGTGAGATCGACAGGCGGATCGGTGCGGCATCTTTAGTAATGCGGACGCTGTATCGATCCGTTGTGGTGAAGAAGGAGCTGAGCTGGAAGGCAAAGCTCTCAATTTACCGGTCGATCTACGTTCCCATCCTCACCTATGGTCATGAGCTTTGGGTTATGACCGAAAGGACAAGATGCGGCCGAAATGAGTTTCCTTCGCCGGGTGGCAGGGCTCTCCCTTAGAGATAGGGTGAGAAGCTCTGTCATCCGGGGGGAGCTCAAAGTAAAGCCGCTGCTCCTCCACATCGAGAGGAGCCAGATGAGGTGGTTCGGGCATCTGGTCAGGATGCCACCCGATCGCCTCCCTCGGGAGGTGTTTAGGGCACGTCCGACCGGTAGGAGGCCACGGGGAAGACCCAGGACACGTTAGGAAGACTATGTCTCCCGGCTGGCCTGGGAACGCCTCGGGATCCCCCGGGAGGAGCTGGACGAAGTGGCTGGGGAGAGGGAAGTCTGGGCTTCCCTGCTTAGGCTGCTGCCCCCGCGACCCGAACTCGGATAAGCGGAAGAAGATGGATGGATGGATGGATGGATGGATGGATGGGATGCGAAATGTTTTCTTTTTCCCAAGGGGAGCGTAAGTGAAAATAATTGAGAAAGCGCCGCCTTACAGGTTAGAGTTGGTCAGTTGAAAATGTTGGCTGAAAAGAACCATAAATAGTCATTTGAGCTCAGCGACCATTTGGTTGCTATCATTCATCACACTCCACATTAATCCCTTCCAGTTGAGAATTGCTCGAAACATTTCTGCCGGGCTAAATCTGCGTCTCTGAACAGTCGGCGCGGAACCGCGGCGGACAACCGCTAAGGTTTGATTACGCCCCTCTGACACCTTAAACCGGTGTAATCTCTTCAAAGTATACCGGCGAGAAGCGGGTGACATTCCTTTGATTGACTCCCTCAATAGGAAGACGGAATTGTTTCATGACTCTTAATAAGGCCTTTTGCATCATTCGGTCATGGAGCTGAAGGTGGAACAAAAGAAGACACACTCGTCTTCTCTCTCTGCCGACGTCGGATTGGAGCTCCGTGCAAATACAGCGCCAAACACACTTTTAATTGCAAACGCCTGAAGTGTGACCGGTGTCGGGAGTTAAATTGCACGCCGGCTTGCCAATTTTATTGCAACGAGGCGTTAACGTCTCCAAACATGTTGAAATGCATACTAGACATAGCTAAAAGGGTGAAGATCGTTTTCACACCTTACTATAATCCACAACCAGGTTTGATTCCAGCTGCCGCCATCCGAGTCACGGCCGCTGTGTCCGTGGGCAAGACACTTCACCCGCCTTGCTGCCCCCCTCTCCACGAGGGGGGGGGCACAGGTTCGGTGGCCACGGATGACGCGCTGGCTGATCTACTATGGACTGGACTCTCACAATATTATGTTAGATCCACTATGGACTGGACTCTCACTATTATGTTAGATCCACTATGGACTGGACTCTCACACTATTATGTTAGATCCACTATTGACTGGACTCTCACACTATTATGTTGGATCCACTATGGACTGGACTCTCACACTATTATGTTAGATCCACTATGGACTGGACTCTCACTATTATGTTAGATCTACTATGGACTGGACTCTCACTTTTATGTTAAATCCATTATGGACTGGACTCTCACTATTATGTTAGATCCACTATGGACTGGACTCTCACACTATTATGTTAGATCCACTATGGACTGGACTCTCACAATATTATGCTAGATCCACTATGGACTGGACTCTCACTATTATGTTAGATCCACTATGGACTGGACTCTCACTATTATGTTAGATCCACTATGGACTGGACTCTCACTATTATGTTAGATCCATTATGGACTGGACTCTGGCTATTATGTTAGATCCATTATGGACTGGACTCTCACTATTATGTTGTATCCACTATGGACTGCACTCTCACAATATTATGCTAGATCCACTATGGACTGGACTCTCACACTATTATGTTAGATCCACTATGGACTGTACTCTCACTATTACGTTAGATCCACTATGGACTGGACTCTCACTATTATGTTAGATCCACTATGGACTGGACTCTCACTATTATGTTAGATCCACTATGGACTGGACTCTCACTATTATGTTTGGTCCACTATGGACTGGACTTACACTATTATGTTAGATCTACTATGGACTGGACTCTCACTATTATGTCAGATCCACTATGGATTGGACTCTCACTATTATGTTAGATCCACTGTGGACTGGACTCTCACACTATTATGTTAGATCCACTATGGACTGGACTCTCACACTATTATGTTAGATCCACTATGGACTGGACTTTCACACTATTATGTTAGATCCACTATGGACTGGACTCTCACACTATTATGTTAGATCCACTATGGACTGGACTCTCACACTATTATGTTAGATCCACTATGGACTGGACTCTCACTATTATGTTAGATCCACTATGGACTGGACTCTCACTATTATGTTAGATCCACTATGGACTGGACTCTCACTATTATGTTAGATCTACTATGGACTGGACTCTCACTATTATGTTAGATCCATTATGGACTGGACTCTCACTATTATGTTAGATCCACTATGGATTGGACTCTCACTATTATGTTAGATCCACTGTGGACTGGACTCTCACACTATTATGTTAGATCCACTATGGACTGGACTCTCACACTATTATGTTAGATCCACTATGGACTGGACTCTCACTATTATGTTAGATCTACTATGGACTGGACTCTCACTATTATGTTAGATCTACTATGGACTGGACTCTCACTATTATGTTAGATCCATTATGGACTGTACTCTCACTATTATGTTAGATCCACTATGGACTGTACTCTCACTATTATCTTAGATCTACTATGGACTGGACTCTCACTATTATGTTAGATCCATTATGGACTGTACTCTCTCTATTACGTTAGATCCACTATGGACTGGACTCTCACTATTATGTTAGATCTACTATGGGCTGGACTCTCACTATTATGTTAGATCCATTATGGACTGGACTCTCACTATTATGTTGGATCCATTATGGACTGGACTCTCACTATTATGTTAGATCCACTATGGACTGGACTCTCACTATTATGTTAGATCCACTATGGACTGGACTCTCACACTATTATGTTAGATCCACTATGGACTGGACTCTCACACTATTATGTTAGATCCACTATGGACTGGACTCTCACTATTATGTTAGATCTACTATGGACTGGACTCTCACTATTATGTTAGATCCACTGTGGACTGGACTCTCACACTATTATGTTAGATCCACTATGGACTGGACTCTCACACTATTATGTTAGATCCAGTATGGACTGGACTCTCACAATATTATGCTAGATCCACTATGGACTGAACTCTCACACTATTAACTAGATCCACTCGACGTCCATTGTACCGGTCGCCCTCTCCAAGGTTTCTCATTGTCCCATTGGGTTGACTTTTTCTTTGCCCTGATGTGGGATCTGAACCGAGGATGTCATTATGGCTTGTGCAGCCCTTTGAGACACTAGTGATTTAGGGCTATATAAATAAAGATTGATTGATTGATTGATTGATTGATTGATTGATTTCCGGACTATAAAGCGCACTTTTCTTAAAAATGGACAGGACGCTTTATAATTTGGCCTAATGTACGGCTTGATTCTGGTTGTGCTTACCGACCTCGAATCTTTCATATTTGGTACATGGTGTAATGATAAGTGTGACCAGTAGATGGCAGTCACACATAAGAGATACGTGTAGACTGCAGTATGATGGCCGTAAACAACACCAAAACTTTAAATGTTCCTTTGAAAATATTGAACATTACACACGGCGCTTAAAAATCTGTCAAAACGTTTTTTAGTAGGACTTTGGTAAGCTATGAAGCCGCACCGCTTGATGGATTGTACTATGCTTCAACATAGGAGTATTATAATAGTGTGTGTATAAGGTAAGACATATTATCTGCCGTTTTGTTTCGCAATGTTATGCAAAAGTAACTTTTCTTACCTTCTGGTACCTACTGATCTGTATTTAGGATCTGCATAAGTCCTGAAAATTTGCACCCATCCGCCTTTGTAGTCCTTAGTCCATAAAATTCTTCTTTTTCTTTATCTTCTTGTTATGGGACATTCATGGGGCGGTATAGCTCGGTTGGTAAAGTGGCCGTGCCGGCAACTTGAGGGTTCCAGGTTCGAACCCCGTGTGGAGTTTGACCTCCTGTGGGTTCTTCTGACCACAAAGATGCTCTCGTGGGCCTGGTAGTCTGGGTAACAAGTCTTTTATTTTCATATAGCAGTAGGGTTTTGCTTTCCAGCAAAATGTCTCTCAGTCTCATGCGTCCGCTCACCAGCCACTCCAACCACGTCTCTCGTTCCGGCTGCTGCTAATAAGGGCGAGAGGTGATTAGATAACAAGCCCCAGCTGGGCAATCTACTCACCTTCCGCTGACCTCGAGGCCGGTCCATACACACACCGCTCCACAGCACACCGCTCCACAGCAGGCCCGCAGACCACGCTCCCCTCCACACCTTGCTTCTGCCATCCTCGTCACTGCCGTTGTGTCCTTGGGCTAGACGCTTTACCCACCTGCTCCCAGTTCCATCCACACCGGTTTAAAAATGTAACTCCGATATTGGGTTTCACAATGTAAAGCGCTTGGAGTCACTAGAGAAATGCGCTATATAAATATAATTCACTTCACTTCATCCTCCGCTGTTGCCATTTCTGATATAAAGTAGTATAGAGTTCTTACTTATATCTGTCAGTAGACTTGCCATGAAAGCACTAAAACATACCGGTGTAGTGAGTTTACATTATTCACCCAAGGAACTTTAGTTATTAGAGAGTTCCGGTCGGAAGGTTTTTCCGGCGTTGTTGTTGCACTAGTGAGCCACGGTTGAGGAGATACTGCTCCGTTATTGATTGAAGTAAAGTCTGAATGTCATTATAACAGTTAGCGCCATCTTTTGACACTTCTTCCACTCCCGTCCTTGCACGCTACACTGCTACAACGGAAATGACGGGGAGAAGATGCCGGGACCATAATAGCTGAATAGACACGCGTTTTGTCAATAACAAACCTCTAATCAACACATTTTACACAGAAATTAGGCTATATTCAGGAAAAAGCACATCATGCCTGCGTACAATATCACAACAAATGGCAATCATATGGTATTGTCAGTACTATCAGAAAACAAAGACTAAAACCAACTACAACCAACACTAGCAATGGTTATACTGGTGAAAATAAGCATGCTTAGCAGCCGAATGTACGCCCAAAACTAGAGAGGAGACTGTGGAGGGGGGGCGTGGTCTGCGGGCGGGGTGTGTAAGGACCTGCCTCGAAGACAGCGGCAGGTGAGTAGATTGCCCAGCTGGGTCTTGTTATCTAATCACCTGTCGCCCTTATTAGCAGCAGCCGGAACGAGACACGTTGTTGGAGTGGGAGGAGAAGACACATGCCCGAGAGACTGAGAGAGGGAGCAGACACGAGCAGACTGAAACGTCACGAAAGCAGGCTATCCTTGGGCGTTTGTGCTTGCAATAAAATACTTTGTTCAAACCTGACCACTGGACTCCCAGAAGATCTGTCGGCACCAGGAGAACCCACCATAGAGAGAGACTTTCACAGAGACATTTTACCAAGGTATGCCTATAGACTACTGTTTCAAATGTTCCAGATTGCCATATAACTTGGTACATGTAGTCCACAATTAAGCGATTTTAGCAGGCAGGAGGGGGATAAAGATAGCACTCATTTACTTTTCTGGTAGGGTACTAGTATATGTCCTTGTAATTTGTGAATAAAATAGGTCTGTGTCAAGACTTGGACTATGGCGTGGTTTGTTCTCCCGTGGTGCAAATGAACATTTGGACCAGACATGGCGTGAAGGTGAAGACATTATTTATTTTACACTAACAAAGGAACAAAAAGCGCGCTCAAGGCGGAAGTACAAACTTGACTAACGGAACAAAAAGACTTGCACGTGGGCAAAAAAACTATGAACATGAACAAAAGTCGCTAACTGTGGCATGAATAGAAAAAACTTACCGTATTTTCCGCACTATTAGCCGCACCTAAAAACCACAAATTTACTCAAAAGCTGACAGTGCGGCTTTTAACCCGGTGCGCTTTATATATGGATTAATATTAAGATTCATTTTCATAAAGTTTCGGTCTCGCAACTACGGTAAACAGCCGCCATCTTTTTTCCCCGTAGAAGAGGAAGTGCTTCTTCTTCTACGCAAGCAACCGCCAAGGTAAGCACCCGCCCCCATAGAACAGGAAGCGCTTCTTCTTCTACTGTAAGCAACCACCCGCCCGCGTAGAAGAAGAAAAAGCGCGCGGATATTACCGTACGTTTCATTTCCTTTGTGTGTTTACATCTGTAAAGACCACAAAATGGCTCCTACTAAGCGACAGGGATCCGGTTCATGAAAAGACGCAATCTCTCCATCCGCACACGGATTACTATTTCACAGCAACTGCCTAAAGACTTTCAAGAAAAGCTGGCTACTTTCCGTGCATATTGTAAAAACAAGATAGCTGAAAAAAAGATCCGGCCAGAGAACATTATCAACATGGACGAGGTTCCACTGACTTTTGATATTCCTGTGAACCGCACTGTGGATACAACGGGAGCACGTACGGTGAATATTCGCACCACAGGGAATGAGAAGTCATCCTTCACTGTGGTTCTAGCTTGCCATGCTAATGGCCAGAAACTTCCACCCATGGTGATATTCAAAAGGAAGACCTTGCCAAAAGAGACCTTTCCAGCCGGCGTCATCATAAAAGCTAACTCGAAGGGATGGATGGATGAAGAAAAGATGAGCGAGTGGTTAAGGTAAGTTTAAGTTTACGCGAAGAGGCCGGGTGGCTTTTTTCACGCAGCTCCGTCCATGTTGATATACGACTCCATGCGCGCCCACATCACGCTGGTTTTTAATATATTATTAAAGTTTGACTGACCTATCTGACTGTTTTTTTGACATTCCTTTAGCGCAGTTAGATGCGGCTTACAACACGGGGCGGCTTATAGGTGGACAAAGTTTTGAAATATGCCGTTCATTGAAGGCGCGGCTTATAACCCAGGGCGCCTTATGGTGCGGAAAATACGGTACTTGACATGGCATGAAGTGCGCAGAGGTAAACAGAGTGAGAAGCAGAAAGTCAGGGGTATGAATGTCGCCAGGAAGACTCCCTGGCAACAATGGGTTTAAATAATAGTGACATGATTAAAGACAGGTGCGTGAGTCGTGAGGGCAGGTGGAAACTAATGGGTTGCTATGGTGACAAACAAGAGTGCACAATGAGTCCAAACGTGGAACAGGTGAAACTAATGGGTAACCATGGAAACAAGACAAGGGAGTGAAAAGCCAGAAACTAAAGAGTCCAATAACTAAACAAAACAAAACATGATTACACAGACATGACAGTCTGTAAAATGTTTTTGTAAATATTTTTAGTAACCATATTTTACAGACTATAAGCTGCTACTTTTTTTTCCCTGCGATTTATAAAACAGTGCAGCCAATTCATGGATGTTTCTTCGCTAACAGCCAGGATGATTTGTATCAACAAATAATTTTCATAAAACAAAGACACTAAAACAATGTCTTTTGGACGAGTTTGTTCGCTGCGGGTTGAACGGCTACAGTATTTCCTTCTGTTTAGTGCCTTAAACCGGAAGTACAAGTGCCGTTCCGTCCACTCGTCGTCCATAGCGTTTCTACTCGTACGTTTTACAATATAAGTAAAGCAATTCTTACCTACTAACCCATCCCATGTGTGATGTCTGTAGGAGTGTTTCCATGCATATCTGGACGTGCTATCGTAATGCATACTTGCCAACCTTGAGACCTCCAATTTCGGGAGGTGGGGGGGTGGGGGCGTGGTCGGGGGTGGGGCGGGGCGTGGTTGGAGGCGTGGTTAAGAGGGGAGGAGTATATTGACAGCTAGAATTCACCAAGTCAAGTATTTCATACATATATATATATATATATATATATATATATATATATATATATATATTAGAGATGCGCGGATAGGCAATTATTTCATCCGCAACCGCATCAGAAAGTCGTCAACCATCCGCCATCCACCCGATGTAACATTTGATCAGAACCGCAACCGCCCGCACCCTCCCGCTGTTATATATCTAATATAGACGATGCAAGGCATTAGTGAGGTTATAAAGCTTTTGCCTGTTAAAGAAAGGAGACTGATCCAATGCAGTGCAGACATTCGTGTGCCACGCTGTCACGACCCAGACGCACACCAGTGCGCAATCATATGGGAGCCGCGCTGAGCGCACCTCCAAGCACGTCTCGCTGCCGGCGACGGCCGCGTATGAGCCCGACGCTCCAGCGCCATCCATTTTCAGGGCTAGTTGATTCGGCAGGTGGGTTGTTACACACTCCTTAGCGGGTTCCGACTTCCATGGCCACCGTCCAGCTGCTGTCTATATCAACCAGGGTGAGCCCCACCCCTTTCGTGAGCGCACTGCGCGCGGAGTGACCCCTGTTACGCGCCCCCGGCAATGGGGGTGGCGGGCAAGTAAGCTGCGCGGGCGGAGCGCGCGGAGTGACCCCTGTTACGAGCCCCCGGCCACGGGGGTGGCGGGCAGGTAAGCTGCTTACCTGCTGCGCGTGACGCCGGCCGCGGCGAAGGCGGACGAGGCGGGGTGTCGGTGCGGTGGGCGCGGTGGTGACCCTGGACGTGCGTCGGGCCCTTCTCGCGGATCGCCTCAGCTACGGCTCCCGGTGGGGCCCTCTCGGGGGAAGGGGCCTCAGTCCCAGACCCCGGCGAGGCGTCCCTTCTCCGCTCTGTAAAAGTGTCCATCTCTTTTCTTTTTTTTTCTTCTGTTGTGGCATATGCAGCAGGTGCCTGCTCGTTTTTCGTATGTAGGTAACAACATTTAACTATGTATATATATTTCCAAATTGGTTTAACTGCCACCCGCCTGAATCTATTTAAAATCCAAATTGTTTTTATTTCAACCACCCAACCCGACCCGACCCGCGGATAAAATCTAATTTTTTTTAATTTCATCCGCCGGATCCGCGGATAATCCGCGGACTCCGCGGTTGTGCCCGCAAACCGCGCATCTCTAATATATATATATATATATATATATATATATATATATATATATATATATATATATATATATATATATATATATCTACATCCTGAAAATATGCAAACAAAACTGTGTTTGGATAATTGATACTTCAAACTTGCATAAATAAATATTAAGGAATATAACATAACTTGGCTTCTGAGAGCTTCAAAATATAGTGAATAAAATGCTAAAGTTGTTGATAAACAAGCAATTATTTTAATAATTAAATATGGTCATTTTAAATGAATTATGATCATTTAAAATTAATTATTTCAAATATGTTTATTTTAATGTAAAATTCTATGGCTGGATGTAATAAAGAGTCAGGAAAAATAAAAATAAAAATACAATTAATTTTGATGTTTTTAGCAAAATATAGTAAAAATTTATTTAGTTTTTTTTTTTAAATTTTTTTTATTAATAAATATCTATTTATTTTTAGGTAAGATAAACATAATAATACAATGTATCTCTAGTCTGGATGATTTAGTTCTTGTCACCCTGTTGTCCTCCCGTAGTGAAAAAAAGGCTGTCCTCACTCAGGTCCGCAGGTCCGGCTGAAAATCGGGAGATTTTCGGGAGAATATTTGTCCCGGGAGGTTTTCGAGAGAGGCACTGAATTTCGGGAGTCTCCCGGAAAATTCGGGAGGGTTTGGCAAGTATGTCGTAATGTAATCAAGTTAGCTAATATGCTAACACCTTTTCAAGTAATTGAACCATTTATTTCCCATGTATTCGCTTTAGTACAAAACATGCATCGTGTATTTTCCAGTCTGATTAAAAAAAGTGTAAAACAAATTGTAACGGGCTGGGGAGGTTCCGAATAAAATGCCGTTGAGTAAATCTTACACATGCCCAGAGGTGGGTAGAGTAGCCAGAATTTGTACTCAAGTAAGAATACTGTTACTTTAGAGATTTAATACTCAAGTAAAAGTAAGGAGTAGTCACCCAAATATTTACTTGAGTAAAAGTAAAAAGTATGTTGTGAAAAAACTACTCAAGTACTGAGTAACTAATGAGTAACATACACACTCATATATATATATATATATATATATATATATATATATATATATATATATATATATATATATATATATATATATATATATATATGTCTTAATAAGGTTATCCAAAAAATAGTGCTCGATACCGTAGTAGAGCGCAATATATGTATCATCAGGAGAAATCTCCTGATGATTGAGGGAACCCCCTCATGAAACAGGCCTGTAGAGATGAAATAGTCTTGTGATTTTTTTTCCCACACATACATATATATATATATATATATATATATATATATATATATATATATATATATATATATATATATATATATATATATATATATATATATATATATATATATATACATACATTGATATATACAGTATATAATTTATATTTATTTAATTTGCCGTTTTTTACATGTTAAAGGTGTTTTAATGAATGTACATGCATGTTTAACACATATAGATTCCTTTCTTTCATGAAGACAAGAATATAAGTTGGTGTATTACCTGATTCTGATGACTTGCATTGATTGGAATCAGACAGTAGTGATGATAACGTCCACATTTTCGAATGGAAGAGAAAAAAAAGTCTTCCTTTCTGTCTAATACCACATGAAAGTGGTTGCTTTTTGGCATCTTATTTGTCCAGCTTCCATATTCGTTTTTATACACTTTACAAGAAATACATTGGCGGCAAACTCTGTAGCTTGCTAGCTTGTTTGCGCTGGCTTTCGGAGACTCTTGTTTTGAAAGCGCAGGCGCGACGGAGCGGCACTTTTATTGTGAAGACAGTAACTGTGCGGTCAGTCTTTAGGCTTTTGACGGGAAGTACGGTTGAAATAAAAAAAAAGGGTCTTTTTTCCTTCACATTTTTGATTGATTGATTGGAACTTTTATTAGTAGATTGCACAGTGAAGTACATATTCCGTACAATTGACCACTAAATGGTAACACCCCAATAAGTTTTTCAACTTGTTTAAGTCAGGTCATGTGACCGCCTGGCTCTGTTTGATTGGTCCAACGTCACCAGTGACTGCATCTGATTGGTGGAACGGAGTGAACGTCACCAGTGACTGCATTTGTTGAAACGCAGGCACTTTGAAGGTCTGTCTGACAGACCAAAACAAACAAAGCGTGCATTAACAGATCGATAAAAATCAGTAGCGAGTAGCGAGCTGAATGTAGATAAAAGTAGCGGAGTAAAAGTAGCGTTTCTTCTCTATAAATATACTCAAGTAAAAGTAAAAGTATGTTGCATTAAAACTACTCTTAGAAGTACAATTTATCCCAAAAGTTACTCAAGTAGATGTAACGGAGTAAATGTAGCGCGTTACTACCCACCTCTGGTCGTCCATAGCGTTTCTACTCGTACATTTTACAATATAACTAAAGCAAATCTAACCTACTAACCCATCCCATGTGTGATGTCTGTAGGAGTGTTGTCATGCATATCTGGACGTGCTATCGTAATGCATACTTGCCAACCTTGAGACCTCCAATTTCGGGAGGTGGGGGGGCGGGGGCGTGGTCGGGGGTGGGGCGGGGCGTGGTTGGGGGCGTGGTTAAGAGGGGAGGAGTATATTGACAGCTAGAATTCACCAAGTCAAGTATTTCATACATATATATATATATATATATATATATATATATCTACATCCTGAAAATATGCAAACAAAACTGTGTTTGGATAATTGATACTTCAAACTTGCATAAATAAATATTAAGGAATATAACATAACTTGGCTTCGGAGAGCTTCAAAATGTAGTGAATAAAATGCTAAAGTTGTTGATAAACAAGCAATTATTTTAATAATTAAATATGGTCATTTTAAATGAATTATGATAATTTAAAATTAATTATTTCAAATATGTTTATTTTAATGTAAAAGTCTATGGCTGGATGTAATAAGGAGTCAGAAAAAATAAAAATAAAAATACAATTAATTTTGATGTTTTTAGCAAAATATAGTAAAAATGTATTTATTTATTTTTTATTTATTTTTTATGAATAAATATCTATTTATTTTTAGGTAAGATAAACATAATAATACAATGTATCTCTAGTCTGGATGATTTAGTTCTTGTCACCCTGTTGTCAAACCTATCCATTATTCTTCTGATGAACTAGTCGGGTGCACCGCTCACACGTGAAAGTCAGTGGAGGGAATGTACCCTATTTTCCGGACCATAGGGCGCACCGGATTATAAGGCCCATTAAAGGAGTCATATTATTATGATTTTTTTTCTAAATGTAAAAGACTTATTTGTGGTCTACATAACATGTGATGGTGGTTCTTTGCTCAAAATGTTGCATAGATGATGTTTTGTGGGCCGGACTTATTTACATGCCTCCACTTCGACAGCGGTCTTCTCCCTCGTAGCGGTGTAGCGTGCAAGGACGCGAGGGGGAAGAAGAGTCAAAAGATGGCGCTAACTGTTTTAATGACATTCGGACTTTACTTCAATCAATAACGGAGCAGCAGCTCCTCATCCGTGGCTCACTAGTGCAACAACAACAATGTGTCCCGTGAAAAAAACGTCCGACCGGAACTCTCTAATAACTAAAGTTCCTTGGGTGAATAATGTAAACTCACTACACCGGTATGTTTTAGCGCTTTCATGGCGAGTTTACTGACAGATATAAGTAGGAACTTTACACTATTTTATATTAGAAAAGGCATCAGCGGAGGATAACAAGAAGATAGAGCATGCAGATCCAAAAATACAGATCAGCAGGTACCAGGAGGTAAGAAAAGTTGCTTTTGCATAATATTGCGAAACAAAGCAACGGATAATGTGTCTTACCTTATACACACACCATAATAATACTCCTATGTTGAAGCACAGTACAATCCAACATTCGGTGTGGCTTCATAGCTTACCAAAGTCCTACTAAAACATTTTGATGGATTTTTGAGCGCAGTGTGTGATGTTATATATTTTCGATGCAACATATATGTTTACTTGAATCATATTGCAGTCGACACGTGTCTCTTATGTGTGACTGCCATCATATTGCAGTCTATACGTATCTCTTATGTGCGACTGCCATCCTATTGCAGTCTACACGTATCTCTTATGTATGACTGCCATCACATTGCAGTCTACACGTATCTCTTATGGGTGACTGCCATCCTATTGCAGTCTACACGTATCTCTTATGTGCGACTGCCATCCTATTGCAGTCTACACGTATCTCTTACGTGTGACAGCCATCATATTGCAGTCTACACGTATCTCTTATGTGTGACTGCCATCATATTGCCATCGACACGTATCTCTTATGTGTGACTGCCATCATATTGCAGTCTACACGTATCTCTTATGTGTGACTGCGATCATATTGCAGTCTACACGTATCTCTTATGTGTTACTGCCATCCTATTGCAGTTGACACGTATCTCTTATGTGTGACTGCCATAATATTGCAGTCTACACATATCTCTTATGTGTGACTGCCATCATATTGCAGTCTACACAAATCTCTTATGTGTGACTGCCATCATATTGCAGTCTACACGTATGTCTTATGTGCAACTGCCATCCTATTGCAGTTGACACGTATCTCTTATGTGTGACTGCCATCCTATTGCAGTCTACACATATCTCTTATGTGTGACTGCCATCATATTGCAGTCTACACGTATCTCCTATGCGCGACCGCCATCTTATTGCAGTCTACACGTATCTCTTATGTGTGACTGCCATCATGTTGCAGTCTACACATATCTCTTATGCGTGACTGCCATCATATTGCAGTCGACACGCATCTCTTATGTGTGACTGCCATCATATTGCCGTCGACACGTATCTCTTATGTGTGACTGCCATCATATTGCAGTCTACACGTATCTCTTATGCACGACTGCCATCCTATTGCAGTCTACACATATCTCTTATGTGTGACTGCCATCATATTGCAGTCTACACGTATCTCCTATGCGCGACTGCCATCTTATTGCAGTCTACACGTATCTCTTATGTGTGACTGCCATCACATTGCAGTCTACACGTATCTCTTATGTGCGACTGCCATCCTATTGCAGTCTACACATATCTCTTATGTGTGACTGCCATCACATTGCAGTCTACAGGTATCTCTTATAGGTGACTGCCATCCTATTGCAGTCTACACGTATCTCTTATGTGCGACTGCCATCCTATTGCAGTCTACACGTATCTCTTATGTGTGACAGCCATCATATTGCAGTCTACACGCATCTCTTATGTGTGACTGCCATCCTATTGCAGTCTACACGTATCTCTTATGTGTGACAGCCATCATATTGCAGTCTACACGTATCTCTTATGTGTGACTGCCATTATATTGCAGTCTACACGTATCTCTTATGTGCGACTGCCATCCTATTGCAGTTGACACGTATCTCTTATGTGCGACTGCCATCATATTGCAGTCTACACGTATCTCTTATGCGTGACTGCCATCATATTGCAGTCTACACGCATCTCTTATGTGCGACTGCCATCATATTGCAGTCTACACGTATCTCTTATGTGCAACTGCCATCCTATTGCAGTTGACACAAATCTCTTATGTGTGACTGCCATCATATTGCAGTCTACACGTATGTCTTATGTGCAACTGCCATCCTATTGCAGTTGACACGTATCTCTTATGTGTGACTGCCATCCTATTGCAGTCTACACATATCTCTTATGTGTGACTGCCATCATATTGCAGTCTACACGTATCTCCTATGCGCGACCGCCATCTTATTGCAGTCTACACGTATCTCTTATGTGTGACTGCCATCATGTTGCAGTCTACACATATCTCTTATGCGTGACTGCCATCATATTGCAGTCGACACGCGTCTCTTATGTGTGACTGCCATCATATTGCCGTCGACACGTATCTCTTATGTGTGACTGCCATCATATTGCAGTCTACACGTATCTCTTATGCACGACTGCCATCCTATTGCAGTCTACACATATCTCTTATGTGTGACTGCCATCACATTGCAGTCTACAGGTATCTCTTATAGGTGACTGCCATCCTATTGCAGTCTACACGTATCTCTTATGTGCGACTGCCATCCTATTGCAGTCTACACGTATCTCTTATGTGTGACAGCCATCATATTGCAGTCTACACGCATCTCTTATGTGTGACTGCCATCCTATTGCAGTCTACACGTATCTCTTATGTGTGACAGCCATCATATTGCAGTCTACACGTATCTCTTATGTGTGACTGCCATTATATTGCAGTCTACACGTATCTCTTATGTGCGACTGCCATCCTATTGCAGTTGACACGTATCTCTTATGTGCGACTGCCATCATATTGCAGTCTACACGTATCTCTTATGCGTGACTGCCATCATATTGCAGTCTACACGCATCTCTTATGTGCGACTGCCATCATATTGCAGTCTACACGTATCTCTTATGTGTGACTGCCATCATATTGCAGTCTACACGGATCTCTTATGTGTGACTGCCATCCTATTGCAGTTGACACGTATCTCTTATGTGTGACTGCCATCATATTGCAGTCTACACGTATCTCTTATGTGTGACTGCCAATATATTGCAGTCTACACGTATCTCTTATGTGTGACTGCCGTCTTATTGCTGTCTACACATATCTCCTATATGCGACTGCCATCATATTGCAATATACACGTATCTCTTATGTGCGACTGCCATCCTATTGCAGTTTACACGTATCTCTTATGTGCGACTGCCATCATATTGCAATATACACGTATCTCTTATGTGCGACTGCCATCCTATTGCAGTCTACACGTATCTCTTATGTGCGACTGCCATCCTATTGCAGTCTACACGTATCTCTTATGTGCGACTGCCATCCTATTGCAGTCTACACGTATCTGTTATGTGTGACTGCCATCATATTGCAGTCTACACATATCTCTTATGTGTGACTGCCATCATATTGCAGTTTACACATATCTCCTATATGTGACTGCCATCATATTGCAGTCTACACATATCTCCTATATGCGACTGTCATCATATTGCAATATACACGTATCTCTTATGTGCGACTGCCATCCTATTGCAGTTTACACGTATCTCTTATGTGTGACTGCCATCATATTGCAGTCTACACGTATCTCTTATGCGTGACTGCCATCATATTGCAGTCTACACGTATCTCTTATGTGCGACTGCCATCATATTGCAGTCTACACATATCTCTTGTGTGTGACTGCCATCCTATTGCAGTTGACACGTATCTCTTATGTGTGACTGCCATCATATTGCAGTCTACACGTATCTCTTATGTGCAACTGCCATCCTATTGCAGTTTACACGTATCTCTTATGTGCGACTGCCATCATATTGCAGTCTACACGCATCTCTTATGTGTGACTGCCATCATATTGCAGTTTACACATATCTCCTATATGTGACTGCCATCATATTGCAATATACACATATCTCTTATGTGCGACTGCCATCATATTGCAGTCTACACGTATCTCTTATGTGTGACAGCCATCATATTGCAGTCTACACGTATCTCTTATGTGCGACTGCCATCCTATTGCAGTCCACACGTATCTCTTATGTGTGACTGCCATCATATTGCAGTCTACACGTATCTCTTATGTGTGACTGCCATCATATTGCAGTCTACACACATCTCTTATGTGTGACTGCCATCATATTGCAGTTTACACGTATCTCCTATATGTGACTGCCATCATATTGCAGTCTACATGTATCTCTTAAGTGTCACTGCCATTATATTGCAGTCTACACGTATCTCTTATGTACGACTGCCATCATATTGCAGTCTACACGTATCTCTTATGTGTGACTGCCATCACATTGCAGTCTACACGTACCTCTTATGTGTGACTGCCATCACATTGCAGTCTACACGTATCTCTTATGTGCGACTGCCATCCTATTGCAGTCTACACGTATCTCTTATGTGTGACTGCCATCATATTGGACTCTACACATATCTCTTATATGTGACTGCCATCCTATTGCAGTCTACACGTATCTCTTATGTGCGACTGCCATCATATTGCAATATACACGTATCTCTTGTGTGTGACTGCCATCATATTGCAGTCTACACGCATCTCTTATGTGCGACTGCCATCATATTGCCGTCTACACGTATCTCTTATGTGTGACTGCCATCATCTTGCAGTCTACACGTATCTCTTATGTGTGACTGCCATCATATTGCAGTCTACACGTATCTCTTATGTGTGACTGCCATCCTATTGCAGTTGACACGTATCTCTTATGTGTGACTGCCATCATATTGCAGTCTACACGTATCTCTTATGTGTGACAGCCATCATATTGCAGTTTACACATATCTCCTATATGTGACTGCCATCATATTGCAATATACACGTATCTCTTATGTGCGACTGCCATCATATTGCAACATACACATATCTCTTATGTGCTACTGCCATCCTATTGCAGTTTACACGTATCTCTTATGTGCGACTGCCATCATATTGCAATATACACGTATCTCTTATGTGCGACTGCCATCCTATTGCAGTCTACACATATCTCTTATGTGTGACTGCCATCACATTGCAGTCTACACGTATCTCTTATGGGTGACTGCCATCCTATCGCAGTCTACACGTATCTCTTATGTGCGACTGCCATCCTATTGCAATATACACGTATCTCTTATGTGCGACTGTCATCATATTGCAGTCTACACTTATCTCTTATGTGCGACTGCCATCCTATTGCAGTCTACACGTATCTGTTATGTGTGACTGCCATCATATTGCAGTCTACACATATCTCTTATGTGTGACTGCCATCATATTGCAGTTTACACATATCTCCTATATGTGACTGCCATCATATTGCAGTCTACACATATCTCCTATATGCGACTGTCATCATATTGCAATATACACGTATCTCTTATGTGCGACTGCCATCCTATTGCAGTTTACACGTATCTCTTATGTGTGACTGCCATCATATTGCAGTCTACACGTATCTCTTATGCGTGACTGCCATCATATTGCAGTCTACACGTATCTCTTATGTGCGACTGCCATCATATTGCAGTCTACACATATCTCTTGTGTGTGACTGCCATCCTATTGCAGTTGACACGTATCTCTTATGTGTGACTGCCATCATATTGCAGTCTACACGTATCTCTTATGTGCGACTGCCATCCTATTGCAGTTTACACGTATCTCTTATGTGCGACTGCCATCCTATTGCAGTTTACACGTATCTCTTATGCGTGACTGCCATCATATTGCAGTCTACACATATCTCCTTTATGCGACTGCCATCATATTGCAATATACACGTATCTCTTATGTGCGACTGCCATCATATTGCAGTCTACACGTATCTCCTATGCGCGACTGCCATCTTATTGCAGTCTACACGTATCTCCTATGTGTAACTGTCATCATATCGCAGTCCATGCGTATCTCTTATGTGTGACTGCCATCCTATTGCAGTCTACACGTATCTCTTATATGCAACTGCCATCCTATTGCAGTCTACACGTATCTCTTATGTGTGACTGCCATCATATTGCAGTCTACACGTATTTCTTATGTGCGACTGCCATCATATTGCTGTCTACACGTATCTCTTATGTGCGACTGCCATCATATTACAGTCTACACGTATATCTTATGTGTGACTGCCATCCTATTGCAGTCTACACGTATCTCTTATGTGCGACTGCCATCCTATTGCAGTCTACACGTATATCTTATGTGTGACTGCCATCTACTGGTCACACTTATCATTTCACTATGTACCAATTAAAATAGCTTCGAGGTCGGTAATAATATAATAATAATAATATAATAATATTATTATTATATAGTACAATAATAATATAATAATAAAAGGATTTTAAGTGCGCCTTATAGTCGGAAAAATACGGTAAATGTATATTCTCTGAATGATCCCTAAAACATAACGACTCCACTTTCCCAAAGCAACGACCGTCCCCCTCAAAGGCGGACGTGGATAATCAAGGCGTGATTATTCTCTCATGGCGAACCGGGGGATGAATATGCAAAGAGCGTCTATTGAGTTTTAATCACTCTGACCAAATACTGTTTCGCAGCCATTTACCCCTCTGAATAAATCACCGGCACAAAGAGATCAGAGCATCACTCGCCCCCGTCCGACAAGCCTCCTGCTAAATCTGCCGGCCTGCGACTATACCGCCGTCGTTTCTATTTGTTTCAGGGACAAATGTAGACTCCTGCCGCTGTGATGCGTCCAAACAGGCGGAGATTCTTTTGACTGCTGTGATAAACAACATGACGTAACATGAAGGTCACCTTGAAAATTGTATTTGTTTTTTTGTGCTACTGAATCATAAACAATCTGAAATGAAGCAGTGTTATTAAGGGGGGTAAAATATATATATTTAACATTGAAACAATAAAACAAAAACCTTGACAGTGGAGGTGGAGTTGGAGCAGTATAGTGTTTATTGATTCAACAAAAGCATTTGACACAATTAATTACAGTGTTTTAATAAACAAAACGAGAAAATTCCCGCGGAAATGTTGATGGGCCTGCTATGTCAGGCTTGTCCCTGACACAGGGCCGGCCCGTGGCATAGGCCGTATAGGCAAATGCTAAGGGCGCCGTCCATCAGGGGGCGCCACGCCAGTGCCACAAATGTTGGAGAAAAAAAAAAAAAGTTGGTACTATTATTTCTAAATACAAAAAATAATCCCACGTTAATCAAAATGCAAAGTAAAGCCTATTTAATAGAAATATTATTTGTTACAACATTACCCCTCCCCCCGCACGGCGCGCCCCCTCCCTTTCCCGTATCATGACTCTTTTTCAAAAAATCAACACAAGATGTCAAAACGGCCAAAACTGTCAGGTGCCCAGGGAAGAAAAAAGAGGAAAGAAGAGGAGGAGAAACGAGAAAAAGACAAGAGGTAGCAGGTAGGTAACGTTAGCCTACATGAAATTATTTGTCTGTTACAGAATGTGATAGTAACCTGGCTTTTTAGTATTAGGCTAATGCTACATGATTCGGCAATTGCTAATCAATAAATAGCTAGTTCTGTTTTAACGTCGGGTTAATATTGTGGAGGGGGCTAAATTGTTATGGAAAATAATAATGTAACGTTAGGTAATTACAGTACTCCCACCTTACATTCCTCAGGGACATTTGTATTAGATCTTTTAAGCAGGTGTTTTTTGTTTACATTGTTATTGCCTTCTGGTTAGCTAATGTTTGCCCTGCAGGTAATAGTCACTTTTCCACCCCTTTATATATCAGGTATAGTTGTAAGTAAAAAAAAAAGGTCAAAGACAAAGCTATTCGGTTTCTTGTGAGTATATACACTTCACTGCCGATGTGGGGGGGCGCCACCTAAAATCTTGCCTAGGGCGCCAGATTGGTTAGGGCCGGGCCTGCCCTGACAGTTTGGTTAAGTTTTAGTTTTTCCTCTGTTTGTTTTATTTCCTGTCAGCTCTCTTATTTTGGTTCAGTTTCCTGTTGTTCTCTCTGAGTGCTGTCCCCTCAGCTGTGGCTGATTGGCACCTGGCCACACCTGGTGTCAATCAGCCAGCTGCTATTTATACCTGCCCTGCCCTCCAGTCACTGCTGGATTATTGTCATTCATTGGCGTTGTTAGGCCTATTTTAGGGGGGCTCAAGCCGTCGATTCCTTCAGGCGGTACCACATCAAAAAGCGACATCAGTGTGTAAAGGATATCACCACAGGGGCCCAGGAACACTTCAGAAACCCACTGTCAGTAACTACAGTTGGTCGCTACATCTGTAAGTGCAAGTTAAAACTCTACTATGCAAAAAGCGAAAGCCATTTATCAACAACACCCAGAAACGCCGTCGGCTTTGTTGGGCCTGAGCTCATCTAAGATGGACTGATGCAAAGTGTAAAAGTGTTCTGTGGTCTGACGAGTCCACATTTCAAATTGTTTTTGGAAACTGTGGACGTCGTGTCAAAGAGGACAATAACCATCCGGACTGTTCTAGGCGCAAAGTTGAAAAGCCAGCATCTGTGATGGTATGGGGGTGTATTAGTGCCCAAGGCATGGGTAACTTATATATATGAAGGCACCATTAATGCTGAAAGGTACATACAGGTTTTGGAGCAATACGTTACGTTAATCATGGACGCCCCTGCTTATTTCAGCAAGACAATGCCAAGTCAGTAAAAGAGTGCGGGTACTCGACTGGCGGCAAACAGCGTGGAGGTGGAAGGGGGGGGCGGGTCTCCCAGGAGACTCGAGAGTTCAGGAGCGGCTCTGATTGTGGATGTGGCGAGGAGGAGGCTTTGACCTTCTCCGGGTTTATTTACTCACAAACATCTCCATCGCTCAACCGGTATCCAAGTCCTCTGTCCCGTGGGACATTCTCCGATGGAGGCGACTCTCTTCAAAGCGGACTCCTTCCTGGCAAAAGGCGACACAAACACAGACCTGGGAAAGATTGACGTGATATCTGGGGTTCCACTTCGTTTGAAAGCGTCCTCGCCGGGGGGGGCTCTTGCCAGGATTTTCTAGTATCACATTATTTTTAAGGGCTCGGTTGTTCCGCATAAAAATCGCCAGTGAAATTTTTGACGAGGTCATTAAGGAATATTCCGTCCACCTCAAAATGATGTAATGACTTATTAAAAAAAATACTTTTATTGCTCAGTCTCATTTCTTGTTCTGGACTCCGCAGAGAACTTATGTTGTACAGGCAGGGGACCCGGACCTCACATAAGAGCATACTTGCCAACCTTGAGACCTCCGATTTCGGGAGGTGGAGGGGTGGGGGTGGGGGCGTGGTCGGGGGTGGGGCGGGGGGCGTGGTTAAGATATATATATATATATTTATATATATAAGAAATACTTGACTTTCAGTGAATTCTAGCTATATATATATATATACATATATATATATATATATATATATATATGTATGTGTGGGAAAAAAAATCACAAGACTACTTCATCTCTACAGGCCTGTTTCATGAGGGGGTTCCCTCAATCATCAGGAGATTTTAATGGGAGCATTCGCATACCATGGTTTATATAGGGCACAGAGTGGGTGGGTACAGGCTGGCGTAGGGGCGTGGTGATTGGCTCATGTGTTACCTAGGAGGTGTTTCCGTCTGTGGCGGCATGCTGATACAATTTCGCTGCGCTTGTTGAGGGATGACAGGTCTGGACGGTAAATAATAAACAGTTTCTCTTTCAAGCATAGGTTGCATCTTTTATTACCACTATTGTAAGGTGTGCTGGATGCAAGAATTTGCCATGTTATTGAATATTCAACATTATTGTCTTTGAGGTCCCAAATGTGTTTGCTGAGTTCTGTGGTATTCCGCAGGTTTTGGTTCCTGAAAGAAGCCTTGTGATTGTTCCATCTGGTTTTAAACTCTCCCTCGGTTAATCCTACATATGTGTCGGATGTGTTAATGTCCTTGCGTGTTACCTTAGATTGGTAAACAACTGATGTTTGTAAGCACCCCCCGTTGAGAGGGCAATCAGGTTTCTTGCGGCAGTTGCAGCCTTTGTTGGTTTTGGGGTCGCTCTGTCCGGGGGCCGACGGCTCATTTGCAATTGTTTTGTTGTGGTTTGAGATAATTTGTCGTATATTGTTCATACAGCTGTAGCTCAATTTAATGTTGTTCTTGTTGATTGACAAACACTTTCCCAAAGGCAACACCCTAAGAAAAGTATTCAGAGTTTAAAACCAGATGGAACAATCACAAGGCTTCTTTCAGGAACCAAAACCTGCGGAATACCACAGAACTCAGCAAACACATTTAGGACCTCAAAGACAATAATGTTGAATATTCAATAACATGGCAAATTCTTGCATCCAGCACACCTTACAATAGTGGTAATAAAAGATGCAACCTATGCTTGAAAGAGAAACTGTTTATTATCTACCGTCCAGACCTGTCATCCCTCAACAAGCGCAGCGAAATTGTATCAGCATGCCGCCACAGACGGAAACACCTCCTAGGTAACACATGAGCCAATCACCACGCCCCTACGCCAGCCTGTACCCACCCACTCTGTGCCCTATATAAACCATGGTATGTGAATGCT
>NC_084549.2:69782500-69805000 GCF_033978685.3 Nerophis lumbriciformis | reverse complement strand
ATATATATATATATACATACATGTATATGTAAGTATAAATATACTGTATATATATATATATATATATATATATATATATATATATATATATATATATATATATTAATTAGGGTTGTACGGCATACCGGTACTACTATAGTACCGCGATACTAATGAATCATATTCGGTACTATACCGCCTCTAGAAACTGTTTATTTTATGGTAACTCTGAAGGCATGACACCTTTTATGTGGTCCAAGGCGCTTATGTCACAGTTGATGGAAGTTGGCTGCTGCGTTTCCTATTTATTTATTTATTTCAGCCACCCCGCTTCCCCGAGTGGGACAAGCGGTAGAAAATGGATGGATGGATGGATACAATTTTGTCACGTTACAGAAGTGTATATGCTGCTTCCGGTTGTTCCGCTCATAAAAGAATGTTGATGAAATGTCTTTCATAAAGATAAAGTACACTTCCCCTTTAACCAGAACAATGAACCGACTCCTGAATAACGACAAATGCTTTCCAAGTGCATTTGCCTGACATAAAGTGCTCGAGCAAACGTGACAAATGGGATTAATATCGTGGAGGTTTTTTGTAATTATCCCAAACACAGCTGCTGAATCACCATTAACCAAGTGTGTGTCCTCGTTTTCAAGTTGAGTCAGGGATATGCCACAGTGAAAAATGTAAAGCGGCGGCCATGCAAGGAACAACGTAATTGGATCAGGCAGATGTGATGCACAAAGTATTAGTTCATGAAATCACAGCCCGTAATGGGATCGGATGAGGCACTATCTCGTTCTAATAAATGCTCATAACTACACGTACTCCACATGTGTTGTCATTGGCGTGTCAAATTGTGAAATGACGTGAATTATATTTATATAGCGTTTTTCTCTAGTGACTCAACGCGCTTTACATTGTTGTCAGAATAATTGTATCTAAGTTATCACAAAACGTTGTGTTACATTGAGTTCAGCTCGCCCTGCGAGAAGAAAAAGGCTGTCTTTGATCCTACCAAGAAAAAAGCTTGTAAAACTCCACTGTGTAGGATGGGGAGCGACATGAGGGTGTTGGTTTCTTTGATGTATTGTAATCCACAGGAAGATTTTGTCTTTACCTGAGATCTACAAAGCGGAGAGGAGGCAGGGCCTGACCTCCCTCCAGGCACCTTTTCTTTGAACTGTTTTGTAACCAAAGGTCGATGGCTGTTTACGACCCCCCTCCCTTAGAAACAGCTGTTGCCATGTAATCAGGGAAAGTCCAAATAAAAGAGGAGGCGTACAATCTTTCGTCAGAGCGTGGGACGACACTGTGCAGTGTCTACGCGTTTTTCCTCAATTGAGCTAAATTGAATTATGTCTCTGTTTAATTCCTCGCTTCTTGTCTTGTTTAATAGGTGTCATCAATCAATCAATCAATGTTTATTTATATAGCCCTAATTCACAAGTGTCTCAAAGGGCTGCACAAACCACAACGACATCCTCGGTACAGAGCCCACATAAGGGCAAGGAAAAACTCACCCCAGTGGGACGTCGATGTGAATGACTATGAGAAACCTTGGAGAGGACCGCATATGTGGGTAACCCCCACCCCTCTAGGGGAGAACGAATGCAATTGATTTCGAGTGGGTCTGACATAACATTGTGAGAGTTATTGTTATAATGAAGACAACACATGATGTAAGTGTCTATATTAGTTATAATAGCCTACTATCAAAGGCTGACGCAAATCTTCATTGACAGAAATGTTGTATTTAAATTTTTATTCTACACGTTTTTGCAACATTGGAAATCATTAGTAAAATGGAGGCTTCTCACAGGATGAGATAACTTCTGGAAATTACTAGCTCAGAATAGCCAAAGGTATATATGTGTGTGCCCAAGTTTAAGGAAACGGCAGGCTGTCTTCTTCTAATGACTCATCAGTTTTGAACCTGACAATTGTGAAACCCAATATCTAAGTTAATAGTAATAATAATAATAATAATAGATTGTATTTGTAAAATCACTTTACATTGAGCAAACAACCTCAAAGTGCTACAGTGCATTAAAAAAATGAAAAGATAATACAAATAAAAAGTACAACAGCCTAATAGCTAGAACCAGCACATACATATCTAAAAAAGGCTTTTTAAAAAAAAAAAAAAGAAGGTGTTTTAAGCCTTTTTTTAAAAGCATCCACAGTCTGTGGTGCCCTCATGTGGTCAGGGAGAGCGTTCCACAGACTGGCAGCGGCGGAGCAGAAAGCCCGGTCTCCCATTGTTCGGAGCTTTGTCCTCGGAGGTTGGAGAGGAGGTTAGCCTGTCCGGAGCGCAGGTGTCGTGTGGAGGATTTGGGGGGTGAGCAGTTCCATTTTTTTAAACCAGTGCGGGTGGCACTGGGAGCAGGTGGGTAAAGTGTCTTGCCCAAGGACACAACGGCAGTGACTAGGATGGCGGAAGTGGGGATCGAACCTGCTACAGTTATTAGCTATTGTGCTCAAGTTAGACTTTTGTATCTGTGCAAGGACGAAACTTCTTGTCTGAGGGGGGGCCTCAGCTGCAGTTGTTATCTTTTTTTTAGCCCGCTAACAGCCACGGACTTCAAGGACCTCAACGAAGATAAGACGACAGCACGCAGACGAAGCAGAGACAACAAGGACCTCAACGCAGATAAGACGACAGTACGGAGACGAAGCGAAGACAAGGCGAAATCACAAGGTCCCCAGCACATTCCGTCACGTATTGTGCGTACTGGACCTGCTTTGCATAATATATGTGACCACTCCTTTTAGAGGCGGCCTCAGTGATGTTGACTGTGGAACTCCTGAATAAATAGAGGGACACGGGAGCGGAACCGGGCAGCACGGTGGAAGAGGGGTTAGTGCGTCTGCCTCACAATACGAAGGTCCTGAGCAGTCCTGGGTTCAATCCGGGGCTCGGGATCTTTCTGTGTGGAGTTTGCATGTTCTCCCCGTGACTACGTGGGTTCCCTCCGGGTACTCTGGCTTCCTCCCACCTCCAAAGACATGCACCTGGGGATAGGTTGATTGGCAACACTAAATTGGCCCTAGTGTGTGAATGTGAGTGTGAATGTTGTCTGTCTATCTGTGTTGGCCCTGCGATGAGGTGGCGACTTGTCCAGGGTGTACCCCGCCTTCCGCCCGATTGTAGCTGAGATAGGATAAGGGATTAAGCGGTAGAAAATGGATGGATGGATGGATGGGAGCGGAACCTTAGAGCGTAGGGAGAGACTGTGACTAAGTGTGCAGCTCCATGCGTTCTTCTCATTGGCTAAATTGAACTCTGTCTCTGCATGGTTCCTTGCTTCTTGTCTGATTAATAGATGTCATCAGTGTTTGAACCTGACATCAATATTCAAACCATTCAAACCATTCTTACATTCATACTACATTCTGTCAGCATTTCAGTTCAACTTCAGCATTGGAGCATTCACACGCAATTCCTTCAGATCGGAGTGGAAAGACAAAATAAATAAAGAGGACAACGGAATACCTACACATATTTATATCCATCTTTCTTCAAACGTTTTTGGTTAACACGGTATGAATCACGCAGGGCTGGAGGAGGAGAAATAAGTAAGGACTCACCACAGCCTTGGAGGACAAAGTGGCCAGCAATAAACGAAGATGAGCTACGGATTTGGATAAGTCGGCGAGGATCACCCTATCATATGAGCTATTGCTTTATAAACCCTCATCAGCATAACTCGGATTTCCGGCCAAGACTACTCTCCCCCCCCCCCACCCCCCTTGGGAGAAAAGAAAAATTAATTTCTTTTTTTTAATACCGCTGTGAGACTTGAGCAGAATACAGGCGTCTTCATTCATGAGCTTAACGGCGGTTTTATCTTCAAACGTGCCATTTCTTGCAAAGTGAAACAACCTTAAAGTGCCTAGAACAGACATTTTGCTCAATGGCAAAGGATGATGCTGCCGGTGGTGAGAGTGGGTTTCAACCCTCTACTCAAAGTCTGTAACTGACGCGCGTGATTGTGCACAGTAAACAGCTCTCCACCACATTTACGACGGGTGATGCGGGCTAAAGTTCAGCTTTGGATCCGGGTGTTTATTTGCAACAGCCATTGTCCATGTCTGCAATATCTTGAATTCTGTTCTGCCTCAATCTTTAGTTACATTCTCGGGTTCCTCTAATCTTTAGTTGCAACTATATTTAGTTGTTTCAAGATTAGGTATAGGTATCATTTACATTTTTACAGATACTGGTACTATAATGGTACCAGTGCCAAAACTTTGGAATTTTTTTTTTTTTTAATGCATTCTGATTTGTAATATATAACAAGTATGAGGTGGCTAACGATGCAGCTAATGGGAGTAATCTATTCTGCCAATAAGGCCCTCTAAAAATAATCCCCAAAAACGCCAACAACACTATATATACAGGTAAAAGCCAGTAAATTAGAATATTTTGAAAAACTTGATTTATTTCAGTAATTGCATTCAAAAGGTGTAACTTGTACATTATATTTATTCATTGCACACAGACTGATGCATTCAAATGTTTATTTCATTTAATTTTGATGATTTGAAGTGGCAACAAATGAAAATCCAAAATTCCGTGTGTCACAAAATTAGAATATTGTGTAAGGGTTAAATGTTGAAGACACCTGGTGCCACAAACTAATCAGCTGATTAACTCAAAACACCTGCAAAGGGCTTTAAATGGTCTCTCAGTCCAGTTCTGAAGCCTACACAAACATGGGGAAGACTTCAGATTTGTCAGCTGTCCAAAAGGCAACCATCGACACATTGCACAAGGAGGGAAAGACACAAAAGGTTATTGCTGAAGAGGCTGGCTGTTCTCAGAGCTCTGTGTCCAAACACATTAATGGAGAGGCAAAGGGAAGGAAAAACTGTGGTCAGAAAAAGTGTACAAGCGATAGGGATCACCGCGCCCTGGTCAAGATTGTGAAAAAAAAAACATTCAAAAATGTGGGGGAGATTCAGAAGGAGTGGACAGCTGCTGGAGTCAGCGCTTCAAGATCCACCACCAAGAGACGCTTGAAAGACATGGGTTTCAACTGCCGCATACCTCGTGTCAAGCCACTGTTGACCAAGAAACAGCGCGAAAAGCGTCTCACCTGGGCTAAGGAAAAAAAGAGCTGGACTGCTGCTGAGTGGTCCAAAGTCATGTTTTCTGACGAAAGCAAATTTTGCATTTCCTTTGGAAATCGAGGTCCCAGAGTCTGGAGGAAGACAGGAGAGGCACAAGATCCACGTTGCCTGAAGTCTAGTGTAAAGTTTCCACCATCAGTGATGGTTTGGGGTGCCATGTCATCTGCTGGTGTCGGTCCACTCTGTTTCCTGAGATCCAGGGTCAACGCAGCCGTCTACCAGCAAGTTTTAGAGCACTTCATGCTTCCTGCTGCTGACCTGCTCTATGGAGATGGAGATTTCAAGTTCCAACAGGACTTGGCGCCTGCACACAGCGCAAAATCTACCCGTGCCTGGTTTACGGACCATGGTATTTCTGTTCTAAATTGGCCCGCCAACTCCCCTGACCTTAGCCCCATAGAAAATCTGTGGGGTATTGTGAAAAGGAAGATGCAGAATGCCAGACCCAAAAACGCAGAAGAGTTGAAGGCCACTATCAGAGCAACCTGGGCTCTCATAACACCTGAGCAGTGCCAGAAACTCATCGACTCCATGCCACGCCGCATTAACGCAGTAATTGAGGCAAAAGGAGCTCCAACCAAGTATTGAGTATTGTACATGCTCATATTTTTCATTTTCATACTTTTCAGTTGGCCAACATTTCTAAAAATCCCTTTTTTGTATTAGCCTTAAGTAATATTCTAATTTTGTGACACACGGAATTTTGGATTTTCATTTGTTGCCACTTCAAATCATCAAAATTAAATGAAATAAACATTTGAATGCATCAGTCTGTGTGCAATGAATAAATATAATGTACAAGTTACACCTTTTGAATGCAATTACTGAAATAAATCAAGTTTTTCAAAATATTCTAATTTACTGGCTTTTACCTGTATATATCAGTGACGTGCGGTGAGGTTGATGGCTGGTGAGGCACTGACTTCATCACAGTCAGATTTACAAACATATGAACCTTAAAGAGTATCTTATTCACCATTTGATTGGCAGCAGTTAACGGGTTATGTTTAAAAGCTCATACCAGCATTCTTCCCTGCTTGGCACTCAGCATCAAGGCTTGGAATTGGGGGTTAAATCACCAAAAATGATTCCCGGGCGCGACGCCGCTGCTGCCCACTGCTCCCCTCACCTCCCAGGGGGTGAATAAGGGGATAGGTCAAATGCAGACGACAAATTTCATTACACCTAGTGTGTGTGTGACAATCATTGCTACTTTAACTTAACTTTAACTTTACACATACAAACTGTAGCACACAAAAAAGCACATTTAATTAAAAAAAAAACGTTATTATGGTCTTACCTTTACTTATAAATGAAGTCCACAACTAAAGCCCTCACTTAAACTTTCCACGTGCAAGATTGAATCTATTTAAAAAAGTGTAACCGAGGGTTTATAAATGTCGCCTATACTGTATGAAACTACAAAATAACAAACACGGAGGCTCCAGTTTACACGAGGACCACTTTATTTACCTTCTTTCAAAAACTTCCGCTCCACTCCAATGTGTCACATCACTTCCGCTCTTAGCGCCTTCAAAATAAGAGCTCGAGGCATATGCTGTATAACAGCGCATAACAGGAACTTAACATCACAAAGAGGAAAGCCCATGAAAATAGGTTACAAAAGTTATTTAATAAGAAGCCAAAAAGTGCAAAAACAATAATATTCGTGTTGGAGGAGTTGTGAATTAGATACACCTGCAGTCTGCAGGTGTACCTAATGTTGTGTCCCTGCAGTCATTCACAACTCCTCCAACACCAACATTATTGTTTTTGCACTTTTTGGCTTCTTATGAAATAACTTTTTTAAATAGATTCAATCTTGCACGTGGAAAGTTTAAGTGTGGGCTTTAGTTGATATAACAATTCTACGGCGGGGGTGCAGGAGGCGGGGTTACTGGAGCCTCAGCCAGTGCGTCTTTTGCAGCCGTTTTATGATCGCTCAGCACAAGAAATACGTTACACACATACAGTTGTTGACAAAATACACTGTACATTATATACCTCAGCTAACTAAACTATTGAAATGTATAATATAGTTCATATAGCAATACAGTCTCACTGCACAGCAGGCCAGCAGTTAGCCGAGTCCGGAATCCATGTTGAGGCACTGAGTGACGTGCCTCAACGGGCTGCTGTTCACCGCACCGTCTCTTCTCAGTATTTGAACGGCAAATGCGAAAATTCAGCAATTTTGAATAAAAATAATCTAAAACTGGTGGAGTTAAATGGAAAATAACTGTATAGTATAATCACTGGATACATATAACAATTTAATTATTTTTTTTTCTTTTTACATTTTTTTTCTTTCCATGATGGCAGGTGAGGCCCCGCCTCTAGTGACTGCACGTCACTGATATATATATATATATATATATATATATATATATATATATATATATATATATATATATATATACACATCCTCCGTATATTCAGGCTCAAAAATATAAGTTTCTGGATCTACATTAGTAGTAGTTGAAGTTGTTGAAGGGAATAACAATTGTTGTGATGCGTCTGTAATACTAACGATGGATAATTTGCATGTTTTTTTTCAAGGTCTTTATAGGCGCAATAGAGCAAATCCTATAACCTCCATTGTTTGCTGACTTTTGCTCCCGTTTATTTACGATTTAGAATGCATGAAATAAAGAAAAACATATCTATGTATGTCTCATGTAAGTAATGTGAATTAGGGGCAGATTTTATTGTATTTTTTAAAGTGCAGTTCCCCTTTATTTTGGTCTGGTTAATACCGTTTCAACACATCCCCAATCAAGATACAGTATATTGTTGCTATGGAACGTGCAGTTTTCGAGAGATTTACTAATCTAGTTTGTTTAAACTATTTATTGCGACTAAAAATTGCGCCAATCAAACTACGCAACACATACAACACACACATCAATTCTACGTCAAAGTTTCCTGAAGAAAACTGCTCATATGTAATTGTACGCAGAATAAGAAAGGTAAATAAACCAATAAACAGGTTTCTACAGTCTATTTTATTAGGACCCGCATGGCCCATTGTAAAAGGAATCCCAATTATTATTATTATTATTCTTCCGCAGCTTTGCGCTGTAATTTGACCCCCTTAACATGCTGCAAAACTCACCAAATTTGACGCACACATAAATAAACGCGAACAAAACTTTTTGGTCAAAAAAATCAAACCCCAAAACTCAAAACTGCACTCTAGCGCCCCCTAGAAGGAAAACTGCCTCTAACTCCCAGTACAAATGTCGTAGAGACATGAAAGAAATACCTCTATGTAAGTCTCAATTAGACCTACTTTTCATTAATTATATTCCTCGGGCAAAAATCAACAGGAAGTTGGCAATTCCCCCTTCAAGACAAAAATTTAATAAAACAGTCATTTTTATCTCTTTGAGCTGTAATTTGACCCCCTTAACATGCTTCAAAACTCACCAAACTGAACACACACATCAGGACTGGCAAAAATTGCGATCTAATAAAAAAACCTAACCCCAAATCTCAAAAATTGCGCTCTACCGCAATTTTTGAATAAAACGCAGAAAAAACTGCTCCTCGGAAGAATAAAATGACAAAATTGCCTGTAACTCCCACTGGGAAGGTCGGAGGACTACAACTGGACAAAAGTATTGGGACACTTAGGACTACCACTTGACAAAAGTATTGGAACACTTACACTGGACAAAAGTATTGGGACACTTACACTGCACAAAAGTATTGGGACAATTATGACTAAAACTGGACAAAGGTATTGGGACACTTACGAACAAAACTGGACAAAAGTATTGGGACACTTATGACGAAAACTGGACAAAAGTATTGGGACACTTAGGCCGAAAACTTGACACAAGTATTGGGACACTTAGGAATAAAACTGGACAAAAGTATTGGGACACTTTGGACGAAAACTGGACAACACTATTGGGACACTTGGGACTAAAACTTGACACACGTTTTGGGACAATTAGAACTAAAACTGGACAAAAGTATTGGGACACTTAGGACGACAACTGGACAAAAGTATTGGGACACCTACACTGGACCAACGTATTTGGACACTAAGGACTACAACTTGACAAAAGTATTGGGACACTTCGGACTACCACTAGACAAATGTATTGGGACACTTAGGACTAAAACTGGACAAAAGAATTGGGACACTTAGGACTACCTCTGGACTAAAGTATTGGGACACCTACACTGGACACAAGTATTGGGACACTTAGGACTAAAACTGGACAAAAGTATTGGGACACTTACGAACAAAACTGGACAAAAGTATTGGGACACTTATGACGAAAACTGGACAAAAGTATTGGGACACTTAGGCCGAAAACTTGACACAAGTATTGGGACACTTAGGAATAAAACTGGACAAAAGTATTGGGACACTTTGGACGAAAACTGGATAACACTATTGGGACACTTGGGACTAAAACTTGACACACGTTTTGGGACAATTAGAACTAAAACTGGACAAATGTATTGGGACACTTAGGACGACAACTGGACAAAAGTATTGGGACACCTACACTGGACCAACGTATTGGGACACTAAGGACTACAACTTGACAAAAGTATTGGGACACTTCGGACTACCACTAGACAAATGTATTGGGACACTTAGGACTAAAACTGGACAAAAGTATTGGGACACTTAGGACTACCTATGGACTAAAGTATTGGGACACCTACACTGGACACAAGTATTGGGACACTTAGGACTAAAACTGGACAAAAGTATTGGGACACTTACGAACAAAACTGGACAAAAGTATTGGGACACTTATGACGAAAACTGGACAAAAGTATTGGGACACTTAGGCCGAAAACTTGACACAAGTATTGGGACACTTAGGAATAAAACTGGACAAAAGTATTGGGACACTTTGGACGAAAACTGGACAACACTATTGGGACACTTGGGACTAAAACTTTACACACGTTTTGGTACAATTAGAACTAAAACTGGACAAAAGTATTGGGACACTTAGGACGACAACTGGACAAAAGTATTGGGACACCTACACTGGACCAACGTATTGGGACACTAAGGACTACAACTTGACAAAAGTATTGGGACACTTCGGACTACCACTAGACAAATGTATTGGGACACTTAGGACTACCACTGGACAAAAGTATTGGGACACTTAGGACTACCACTTGACAAAAGTATTGGGACACTTACACTGGACAAAAGTATTGGGACACTTACACTGCACAAAAGTATTGGGACAATTAGGACTACAACTTGACAAAAGTTTTGGGACACTTAGGACTAAAACTGGACAAAGGTACTGGGACACTTACGAACAAAACTGGACAAAAGTATTGGGACACTTATGACGAAAACTGGACAAAAGTATTGGGACACTTGGAAATAAAACTTGACAAAAGTATTGGGACACTTAGGCCGAAAACTTGACACAAGTATTGGGACACTTAGGAATAAAACTGGACAAAAGTATTGGGACACTTTGGACGAAAACTGGACAACACTATTGGGACACTTGGGACTAAAACTTGACACACGTTTTGGGACAATTAGAACTAAAACTGGACAAAAGTATTGGGACACTTAGGACGACAACTGGACAAAAGTATTGGGACACCTACACTGGACCAACGTATTGGGACACTAAGGACTACAACTTGACAAAAGTATTGGGACACTTCGGACTACCACTAGACAAATGTATTGGGACACTTAGGACTAAAACTGGACAAAAGTATTGGGACACTTAGGACTACCTCTGGACTAAAGTATTGGGACACCTACACTGGACACAAGTATTGGGACACTTAGGACTAAAACTGGACAAAAGTATTGGGACACTTACGAACAAAACTGGACAAAAGTATTGGGACACTTATGACGAAAACTGGACAAAAGTATTGGGACACTTAGGCCGAAAACTTGACACAAGTATTGGGACACTTAGGAATAAAACTGGACAAAAGTATTGGGACACTTTGGACGAAAACTGGACAAGACTATTGGGACACTTGGGACTAAAACTTTACACACGTTTTGGGACAATTAGAACTAAAACTGGACAAAAGTATTGGGACACTTAGGACAACAACTGGACAAAAGTATTGGGACACCTACACTGGACCAACATATTGGGACACTAAGGACTACAACTTGACAAAAGTATTGGGACACTTCGGACTACCACTAGACAAATGTATTGGGACACTTAGGACTAAAACTGGACAAAAGTATTGGGACACTTAGGACTACCTCTGGACTAAAGTATTGGGACACCTACACTGGACACAAGTATTGGGACACTTAGGACTAAAACTGGACAAAAGTATTGGGACACTTACGAACAAAACTGGACAAAAGTATTGGGACACTTATGACGAAAACTGGACAAAAGTATTGGGACACTTAGGCCGAAAACTTGACACAAGTATTGGGACACTTAGGAATAAAACTGGACAAAAGTATTGGGACACTTTGGACGAAAACTGGACAACACTATTGGGACACTTGGGACTAAAACTTTACACACGTTTTGGGACAATTAGAACTAAAACTGGACAAAAGTATTGGGACACTTAGGACAACAACTGGACAAAAGTATTGGGACACCTACACGGGACCAACGTATTGGGACACTAAGGACTACAACTTGACAAATGTATTGGGACACTTCGGACTACCACTAGACAAATGTATTGGGACACTTAGGACTAAAACTGGACAAAAGTATTGGGACACTTAGGACTGCCTCTGGACTAAAGTATTGGGACACCTACACTGGACACAAGTATTGGGACACTTAGGACTAAAACTGGACAAAAGTATTGGGACACTTGGGACGAAAACTGGACAAAAGCATTGGGACACTTAGGACTAAAACTGGACAAAAGTATTGGGACACTTAGGACTACCTCTGGACTAAAGTATTGGGACACCTTCACTGGACACAAGTATTGGGACACTTAGGACTAAAACTGGACAAAAGTATTGGGACACTTGGGACGAAAACTGGACAAAAGCATTGGGACACTTAGGACTAGCACCTGCCAAATACGCGGGCCCGACCAACGCAGCTTGCAGCTTTAATTTTATTTTATTTTACAGTCTATTTTCAAGTGGTCACTGCAAACTTGATTGTGTTCGACACGGCTGCCACGTTTGTCTGCGTTTTTTGGTGTTTTTAGAATAGAATAAAATCAATCTTTACCTCCACCGAGGTGAAAACTGTCTAACTTGTCTGAAAACTGTTCCCTCTTTGACGGACTATCTTAGGAACTCTGAAATAACGTGTTTTTCAAAAATGATTTCTACAGGCGAGAACAGTGCATGTCGGCAGCATTTTCGCTCCGCTTTCATGTAATATCGTGCAACAAATGCGCTTGTTTGCCCCCCCTGAGGCCCTTCAGTCCAATCGAACAAATGACATCACGTGCAAACCGGCAATGAAAACACATCGATAGTCTGTAATGAAAACAGGCGAAGGCCTTTATTTGCTATTTACTACTTTTGACGATAGAATTGGCACGGAAAAAACGAGATCCCTTTCAAACTTAACTGAACGGCACTACTCGGTGGAAACAGGGCTTATGTGACTGATTGCTGAATTGTGCTGCATTGTGCATCAGATATATTTCCCCTGGGGGAGACGATTGAGTGGGGGGAATAAAAAAACAACGGTTACTAGAAAGATTGCCCTCACTAGACACTTGTGAAGGCAAAGTACTGACTGTATAACATCACAACTGGGCCTGCTTTCTTGAATATTTCATGTGCAAATTAATGTTGTTCCTTTTATTTGTTCTTTGTGACGAAGGGGGGTTGCAGCGTAAAAGATCTTTGCTGAGATCCGAATACCTCGCGCTAAACAGCGTGTGCAAAAATATAAAATGCCGTGTGTTATGAGTACAAAGCCCAAAACCCGTGAAGTTGGCATGTTGTGTAAATGGTAATGTGGAGGTCACTTCCTAGCGGTACAATTGACATACACGTCACAGGAGCCAGGCGTGCAAAGTTGAACAAAGTTTTAATGTACATAGATTTGATCACCAGTTGTCTCTCCAGCAGGACGCGACTTTTCAGCCACGTCCGTATCCTCTCTCCCCTCCTGCTCCTGGCCACTTACTGCTAAAGACAACAGATGATTAGATTAACACGTACCACCTGCGAAATCTAATCACCTGCCGGCTGTGTTTCGCCGTCAGCACCTCTCCGGTGGTGCCTGTCCTCAGCACCATAGACAGAGGCGGGTGACCTTTGCTCCTGCAGGCGCGCTGGCCACACCTCCCTCCACAGGTAAATAAAAACAGAATACAATGATTTGCAAGTCATTTTCAACTTATATTCAAGTGAACAGACTGCAAAGACAAGATACTTAACGTCCGAACTGATGAAAATGTGTTGTTTTTTGCAAATATTAGCTCATTTGGAATTTGATGCCTGCAAACATGTCTCATGTCTGTGTGATCATGTTTTTGTTTTGTCATGTTTGGTTTTGTTTTTGGACTTTTTGTGCACTTTTGTTTTGTCACCATAGCAACCATTAGTTTTCACCTGTTTTGAGTCACGCACCTGTTTTCGTTAATCATGTCTATAGTATTTAAGTTCATTGTTTTCAGTTTGTCGTGCTGACGACATACTGTCATGACTTGGTCCTGAGTGTTTGCTTTTCCGGGATGCAACGTAAAGTTGGCTCGGGCGAGACGGGAATGAAGGTACATGATTTATTTAATACATTTAAACGAAATGCGCGCACAGTGGCGGAGAACAAACTATGAAACCAAAAGACTATAGCATTAATAAACAAAAACTTACTTGGCTATGGTGACAAAACAAAAGTGCACAAAAAGTCCAAAAACAAAACCGAACATGACAAAACAAAAACATGATCACACAGACATGACAACATGTTTCAAAAAAGCTGGCACAAGTGGCCAAAAAGACTGAGAAAGTCGAAGGAATGCTCATCAAACATTTATTTGGAACATCCCACAGGTGAACAGGCTCATTGGGAACAGGTGGGTGCCATGATTGGGTATGAAAGCAGCTTCCATGAAATGCTCAGTCGTTCACAAACAAGGAACGGGGCGAGGGTTCACCACTTTGTCAACAAATGCCTGAGCAAATTGTTTAGGAACAACATTTCTCAACCAGCTATTGCAAGGAATTTAGGGATTCCACCAGCTACGGTCCGTAATATCATCAAAAGGTTCAGAGAATCTGGAGAAATCACTGCTCGTAAGCGGCAAGGCCAAAAAACAACATTGAATACCCGTGACCTTCGATCCCTCAGGCGGTACTGCATGAAAAAGCGACATCAGTGTGTAAAGGATATCACCACATGGTGACACACTTCAGAAAAACCACTGTCAGTAACTACAGTTGTTCGCTACATCTGTAAGTGCAAGTTAAAACTCTCCTATGCAAAGCGAAAGCCATTTATCAACAACACCCACTGGGCTCGAGCTCAAAAAAATCCAAGTCGAAGCAGCAACTTTGTTTGGGCAGCCTCGCCATGCTGCACCGACGCTGTGAATGACGGCTCCGCTTTTGAAAATGTTCCCAACACCCACGGCTCGCCTTCAACTGTTCTTCCGTGCTGGTTCCACATGATGACTTTTGGACATCAAGTCGCCATATAAATGCCAGGCCTCCTCTCAAACGATAGCCTCGGAAAGGCTATCGCAGGCTAGCTCCTGTTCATCAATCCACACTAGCAACAGCGTTTCCATCTGGTCTTCAGAGCGTACGCAAGCGTGTTACGTGGGGGCCCAGATCTCATTTAATTCCCCTTAAACATTCTCATGTTGCACAATGAAATGTAAGCATAGGATAGAGTTTATACATTCCTGTAACTGTAGGTCTGTAAAATATATCTTTTTATGAGCATACCTGCAATCTTTTAACAGCATTTCATGATTAATCTATCATTTAATGACCACATTTAATTATCCTTAAAACATTCTCATGTTGCACAATGAGATGTAAGCATGGGATAGAGTTTATACATTCCTGTGACTGTAGGTCTGTAAAATATATCTTTTTATGAGCATATCTGAAATCTTTTAACAACATTTCATGATTAATATATCATTTAATGATCACATTTAATTCCCCTTAAAACATTCTCATGTTGCACAATGAAATGTAAGCATAGGATAGAGTTTATACATTCCTGTAACTGTAGGTCTGTAAAATATATCTTTTTATGAGCATATCTGCAATCTTTTAACAGCATTTCATGATTCATCTATCATTTAATGACCACATTTAATTCCCCTTAAAACATTCTCATGTTGCACAATGAGATGTAAGCATGGGATAGATAGAGTTTATACATCCCTGTAACTTTCAGAATCAGAATACCTTTATTGTCGTTGTATGAAAACAACGACATTGGACAGCCATCCAGCTCAGTGCTTTTAAAACAACCTACATAAAATAGTCTTAAGACAACAAATAATAATACAACTATTTAAAATTAGTAGATCTCTATCAGAGGTAAACAAGTTAATTAAGTGGTGAGTGTTCCGGTACGTGCAGAGTTTAGGGCAATAACAGCTCTAGGATAGAAACTGTTTTTCAATCTATTTGTCCTTGCTTTGATGGTCTTATAGCGCCTCCCAAGAGTTCAAGCCAGTGGTGACCTGGGTGGGATGAGTCCCTGAGGATGCTGTTTGCTCTCCTGTTGCAGTGTCTCTTATACAGGTCCTTTTTCTTTCTGTAAAATATATGTTTTTATGAGCATTTTTGTAATCTCGTAACAGCATTTCATGATTAATATATAATTTAATGAACTCATTTAATTACCCTTAAACATTCTCATGTTGCACAATGAAATGTAAGCATAGGATAGAGTTTATACATTCCTGTAGCTGTAGGACTGTAAAATATATCTTTTTATGAGCATATCTGCAATCTTTTAACAGCATTTCATGATTAATCTATCATTTAATGACCACATTTAATTCCCCTTAAAACATTCTCATGTTGCACAATGAGATGTAAGCATGGGATAGACAGAGTTTATACATCCCTGTAACTTTCAGAATCAGAATACCTTTATTGTCATTGTATGAAAACAACGACATTGGACAGCAATCCAGCTCAGTGCTTTTAAAACAACCTACATAAAATAGTCTTAAGACAACAAATAATAATACAACTATTTAAAATTAGTAGATCTCTATCAGAGGTAAGCAAGTTAATAAAGTGGTGAGTGTTCAGGTACGTGCAGAGTTTAGGGCAATAACAGCTCTAGGATAGAAACTGTTTTTCAATCTATTTGTCCTTGCTTTGATGGTCTTATAGCGCCTCCCAAGAGTTCAAGCCAGTGGTGACCTGGGTGGGATGAGTCCCTGAGGATGCTGTTTGCTCTCCTGTTGCAGTGTCTCTTATACAGGTCCTCTTTCTGTCTGTAAAATATATATTTTTATGAGCATTTTTGTAATCTCGTAACAGCATTTCATGATTAATATATAATGTAATGAACTCATTTAATTACCCTTAAAACATTCTCATGTTGCACAATGAAATGTAAGCATAGGATAGAGTTTATACATTCCTGTAACTGTAGGTCTGTAAAATATATCTTTTTATGAGCATATCTGCAATCTTTTAACAGCATTTCATGATTAATCTATCATTTAATGACCACATTTAATTCCCCTTAAAACATTCTCATGTTGCACAATGAGATGTAAGCATGGGATAGATAGAGTTTATACATCCCTGTAACTTTCAGAATCAGAATACCTTTATTGTCATTGTATGAAAACAACGACATTGGACAGCAATCCAGCTCAGTGCTTTTAAAACAACCTACATAAAATAGTCTTAAGACAACAAATAATAATAAAACTATTTAAAATTAGTAGATCTCTATCAGAGGTAAGCAAGTTAATAACGTGGTGAGTGTTCAGGTACGTGCAGAGTTTAGGGCAATAACAGCTCTAGGATAGAAACTGTTTTTCTATCTATTTGTCCTTGCTTTGATGGTCTTATAGCGCCTCCCAAGAGTTCAAGCCAGTGGTGACCTGGGTGGGATGAGTCCCTGAGGATGCTGTTTGCTCTCCTGTTGCAGTGTCTCTTCTACAGGTCCTCTTTCTGTCTATAAAATATATATTTTTATGAGCATTTCTGTAATCTCGTAACAGCATTTCATGATTAATATATAATTTAATTAACTCATTTAATTACCCTTAAAACATTCTCATGTTGCACAATGAGATGTAAGCATGGGATAGATAGAGTTTATACATCCCTGTAACTTTCAGAATTAGAATACCTTTATTGTCATTGTATGAAAACAACGACATTGGGCAGCAATCCAGCTCAGTGCTTTTAAAACAACCTACATAAAATAGTCTTAAGACAACAAATAATAATAAAACTATTTAAAATTCAAAAACATAATAAAATGTTAAAAACATATTGCACAGTAGATCTCTATCAGAGGTAAGCAAGTTAATAAAGTAGTGAGTGTTCAGGTACGTGCAGAGTTTAGGCCAATTACAGCTCTAGGATAGACACTGTTTTTCAATCTATTTGTCCTTGCTTTGAAGGTCTTATAGCGCCTCCCAAGAGTTCAAGCCAGTGGTGACCTGGGTGGGATGAGTCCCTGAGGATGCTGTTTGTTCTCCTGTTGCAGTGTCTCTTATACAGGTCCTTTTTCTGTCTGTAAAATATATATTTTTATGAGCTTTTCTGTAATCTCGTAACAGCATTTCATGATTAATATATAATTTAATGAACTCATTTAATTACCCTTAAAACATTCTCATGTTGCACAATGAAATGTAAGTACGGAATAGAGTGTATACATTCCTGTAACGTTATGTCTGTGAAATATTATTTTTATGAGCTCTTTATTGCCACCCTAGTGGCTCCCTGAAGCATTTTTAAAAAAGGTTTAATGATGGAAAAAGATGGGAGGAAAATAATTTTTTTTTGTTTTAGTATGTTTTTTGTTTGAGGAAAAACATGACACAAACCTGTTAGAAAGCCCACTGGTTAATATGTGTGTGTGTGTATGCTTCGCTGATGAGAGTATTTGGTGAACATCGCTTTGTCCTACTAATTTTGGCGGTTCTTGAACCCACCATAGCGTGGACTGTGACGCAACAGTTTGTTTACATGTAAAATCTTCCATAGTCATTTTGATAGTAGGCTATTATAGCTAATATAGACACTTACATCATGTGTTGTCTTCATTATAACACTTATATAATACTTTTAAAGTAATTTTGATAGTAGGCTAATATAACTAATATAGACACTTACATCATGTGTTGCCTTCATTATAACACTTATATAAGACTTTTAAAGTCATTTTGATAGTAGGCTGATACAACTAATATAGACACTTACATCATGTGTTGCCTTCATTATAACACTTATATAAGACTTTTAAAGTCATTTTGATAGTAGGCTATTATGGCTAATACAGACACTTACATCATGTGTTGCCTTCATTATAACACTTACATAAGACTTTTAAAGTCATTTTGATAGTAGGCTAATATAGACACTTACATCATATGTTGCCTTCATTATATCACTTATATAAGACTTTTAAAGTCGTTTTGATAGTAGGCTAATATAGCTAATATAGACGCTTACATCATGTGTTGCCTTCATTATAACACTTATATAAGACTTTTAAAGTCATTTTGATAGTAGGCTAATATAGCTAATATAGACACTTACATCATGTGTTGTCTTCATTATAACACTTATATAAGACTTTTAAAGTCATTTTGATAGTAGGCTAATATAGACACTTACATCATGTGTTGCCTTCATTATATCACTTATATAAGACTTTTAAAGTCATTTTGATAGTAGGCTAATATAGCTAATATAGACGCTTACATCATGTGTTGCCTTCATTATAAAACTTATATAAGACTTTTAAAGTCATTTTGATAGTAGGCTAATATAGACACTTACATCATATGTTGCCTTCATTATAACACTTATATAAGACTTTTAAAGTCATTTTGATAGTAGGCTAATATAGCTATTATAGACACTTACATCATGTGTTGTCTTCATTATAACACTTATATAAGACTTTTAAAGTCATTTTGATAGTAGGCTGATACAACTAATATAGACACTTACATCATGTGTTGCCTTCATTATAACACTTATATAAGACTTTTAAAGTCATTTTGATAGTAGGCTATTATAGCTAATACAGACACATCATCTGTGGCCTTCATTATAACACTTATATAAGACTTTTAAAGTCATTTTGAAAGTAGGCTATTATAGCTAATACAGACACATCATCTGTGGCCTTCATTATAACACTTATATAAGACTTTTAAAGTCATTTTGATAGTAGGCTAATATAGACACTTACATCATGTGTTGCCATCATTATAACACTTATATAAGACTTTTAAAGTCATTTTGATAGTAGGCTAATATAGCTAATATAGACGCTTACATAATGTGTTGCCTTCATTATAACACTTATATAAGACTTTTAAAGTCATTTTGATAGTAGGCTAATATAGACACTTACATTATATGTTGCCTTCATTATAACACTTATATAAGACTTTTAAAGTCATTTTGATAGTAGGCTAATATAGACACTTACATCATATGTTGCCTTCATTATAACACTTATATAACACTTTTAAAGCCATTTTGATAGTAGGCTGATACAACTAATATAGACACTTACATCATGTGTTGCCTTCATTATAACACTTATATAAAACTTTTAAAGTCATTTTGATAGTAGGCTATTATAGCTAATACAGACACTTACATCATGTGTTGCCTTCATTATAACACTTATATAAGACTTTTAAAGTCATTTTGATAGTAGGCTAATATAGACACTTACATCATATGTTGCCTTCATTATATCACTTATATAAGACTTTTAAAGTCATTTTGATAGTAGGCTAATATAGCTAATATAGACACTTACATCATGTGTTGCCTTCATTATAACACTTATATAAGACTTTTAAAGTCATTTTGATAGTAGGCTATTATGGCTAATACAGACACTTACATCATGTGTTGCCTTCATTATAACACTTATATAAGACTTTTAAAGTCATTTTGATAGTAGGCTAATATAGACACTTACATCATGTGTTGCCTTCATTATAACACTTATATAAGACTTTTAAAGTCATTTTGATAGTAGGCTGATACAACTAATATAGACACTTACATCATGTGTTGCCTTCATTATAACACTTATATAAGACTTTTAAAGTCATTTTGATAGTAGGCTAATATAGACACTTATATCATATGTTGCCTTCATTATATGACTTATATAAGACTTTTAAAGTCATTTTGATAGTAGGCTAATATAGACACTTACATCATATGTTGCCTTCATTATAACACTTATATAAGACTTTTAAAGTCATTTTGATAGTAGGCTAATAGAGACACTTACATCATGTGTTGCCTTCATTATATCACTTATATAAGACTTTTAAAGTCATTTTGACAGTAGGCTAATATAGCTAATATAGACACTTACATCAAGTGTTGACTTCATTATAACACTTATATAAGACTTTGAAAGTCATTTTGATAGTCGGCTGATACAACTAATATAGACACTTACATCATGTGTTGCCTTCATTATAACACTTATATAAGACTTTTAAAGTCATTTTGATAGTAGGCTATTATAGCTAATACAGACACTTACATCATCTGTTGCCTTCATTATAACACTTATATAAGACTTTTAAAGTCATTTTGATAGTAGGCTAATATAGACACTTACATCATGTGTTGTCATCATTATAACACTTATATAAGACTTTTAAAGTCATTTTGATAGTAGGCTAATATAGCTAATATAGACGCTTACATAATGTGTTGCCTTCATTATAACACTTATATAAGACTTTTAAAGTCATTTTGATAGTAGGCTAATATAGACACTTACATCATATGTTGCCTTCATTATAACACTTATATAAGACTTTTAAAGTCATTTTGATAGTAGGCTAATATAGACACTTACATCATATGTTGCCTTCATTATAACACTTATATAACACTTTTAAAGTCATTTTGATAGTAGGCTGATACAACTAATATAGACACTTACATCATGTGTTGCCTTCATTATAACACTTATATAAGACTTTTAAAGTCATTTTGATAGTAGGCTGATACAACTAATATAGACACTTAAATCATGTGTTGCCTTCATTATAACACTTATATAAGACTTTTAAAGTCCTTTTGATAGTAGGCTATTATGGCTAATACAGACACTTACATCATGTGTTGCCTTCATTATAACACTTATATAAGACTTTTAAAGTCATTTTGATAGTAGGCTAATATAGACACTTACATCATATGTTGCCTTCATTATATCACTTATATAAGACTTTTAAAGTCATATTGATAGTAGGCTAATATAGACACTTACATCATATGTTGCCTTCATTATATCACTTATATAAGACTTTTAAAGTCATTTTGATAGTAGGCTAATATAGCTAATATAGACACTTACATCATGTGTTGACTTCATTATAGCACTTATATAAGACTTCTAAAGTCATTTTGATAGTAGGCTAATATAGCTAATATAGACACTTACATCATGTGTTGCCTTCATTATAACACTTATATAAGACTTTTAAAGTCATTTTGATAGTAGGCTAATATAGACACTTACATCATGTGTTGCCTTCATTATATCACTTATATAAGACTTTTAAAGTCATTTTGATAGTAGGCTAATATAGCTAATATAGACACTTACATCATGTGTTGCCTTCATTATAACACTTATATAAGACTTTGAAAGTCATTTTGATAGTAGGTTGATACAACTAATATGGACACTTACATCATGTGTTGCCTTCATTATAACACTTATATAAGACTTTTAAAGTAATTTTGATAGTAGGCTAATATAGACACTTACATCATATGTTGCCTTCATTATATCACTTATATAAGACTTTTAAAGTCATTTTGATAGTTGGCTAATATAGACACTTACATCATATGTTGCCTTCATTATAACACTTATATACGACTTTTAAAGTCATTTTGATAGTAGGCTATTATAGCTAATACAGACACTTACATCATGTGTTGACTTCATTATAACACTTATATAAGACCTTTAAAGTCATTTTGATAGTAGGCTAATATAGCTAATATAGACACTTACATCATGTGTTGCCTTCATTATAACACTTATATAAGACTTTTAAAGTCATTTTGATAGTAGGCTAATATAGACACTTACATCATGTGTTGCCTTCATTATATCACTTATATAAGACTTTTAAAGTCATTTTGATAGTAGGCTAATATAGCTAATATAGACACTTACATCATGTGTTGCCTTCATTATAACACTTATATAAGAC
>NC_084549.2:69775000-69777500 GCF_033978685.3 Nerophis lumbriciformis | reverse complement strand
CGTCTACTCCTCCTGTACATAACGGGTTTACTTTTCAAATCTAGCTCAAGGGCTACCACCCCAACGGGATATTTTAATGCATTTGGAAGGGAGAGTGTGAAGAAACAGGGAAAACACGAGCACCAGATAAAGCACAACAAGGCCAACCGCTCAGATCCGACGCAAAGATACGGCAGAGGGGGCTTTATTGAGCCGCTGATGGGTGAGGAGACGGCAGCGGAGCGAAAGTGCAGAGGTAGATATCACTCTAACAGGCTCCGCTGAGAGCAACAGGACGAGCGGAGCTGGCGTCGGAAAGCACCTGCTCCTCCATCAAAGGCTCTTCAGCAGAAACGCAGATGCAGGCGGGGAGAAAACAAACAGCCGCCTCCAGCAGAGAAGTCTGCTAATGGTAAAGGCACGAGATGGAGCTTTCAAATCCAAATGCGCACGAGGTGCCGTCCAATGTCGCAACACGCATGAAAGAAGCCTTTCTTCTCAGTGCCATTACACGAAGCATAAAAAGTTACCCAGTCGTGCAGCTAAGTCTTGAGTTCAGTCGGCTACGCGTTCCGTCTTGACTGACGCCCGAGTTATTATATTTGTTCCCGTCCTTCTGTGAGGAAATTACTTTGCAAGGATCCCGTGAATTATCTGCACAGAAGCTGACAGTTAAAATATATTAGGGAGCACACCAGGGGTCAGTTATAAGTCCCCTATTGCTTTTGCTGTCACTTTTCCCCCGCGTCGCATTCCTTCGACGATAGACTTCATTTCTAATCTTTTGCTGCACTTTTTTTTTTTTAAGTTCCAAAAGATAGCTCACATCTAATAAAGACTCTAGACAAGGTGATGTTTCTCAGAAAATAATTGAAGGATGTTTGCTATTCAGTCTCACTGGGCATAGGATACGGTACTAGTATAGTACCGCGATACTAATGAATCATATTTTGTACTCGTTGTCGTGGCATTGCTGGTTTTACGAGCAGAGGAGCATGTTCGGCAGCGCACACACACAGAGTACTTACAAGCAGACACAGTGTGTGGACAGGAAAGGGAGAACGGACGCATTTTGGTGTAAAAACTAACAATAAAGGTGAAGTTATAACACTGAATCACCCTCAGGAAGAGGTGCTTTAAGGCATGGCTAACGTCCATCTGCAGTGTGTTTTAGCTACTTCTAAATGACTAATCCTCGCCTCCATGGCGACAAATAAGTACCATTATCACTGCAGGACGAGGAATAGTTAAACATGCTTCACTACACACCGTAGGAGGATACAATAGCTCACCGGCGTCACAAAGTAAACAAACGCCATGGGTGGATCTACACCTGACATCCACTGTAATGATACCAAGTACAGGAGCGTATCTAGTCGATGCTACTATGATTACATCATATTTTTTTAGCATCACAAAATCATTTTTCTTTTTTTTTTAAATTTATATTATGTTTATAAACTCAGAAAATACGTCCCTGGACTTAAATTATGACCATTGTATGATCCTGTAACTCAGGCCCGGCCCTAACCAATCTGGCGCCCTAGGCAAGATTTTAGGTGGCGCCCCCCCACATCGGCAGTGAAGTGTATATACTCACAAGAAACCGAATAGCTTTGTCTTTGACCTTTTTTTTACTTAAAGAAAGCAAATTAACGATCAGAATAGTTAACAAGATTTTAAAAAAATATGAATAAATAAATGAATGCAAAAAATTAAAAATGAATATATGAAATACAATATTTTTTACATACATATTGCTTAATTAACATTAATGATGTGCACTTTAACAACTAGGCTTACAACTATACCTAATATATAAAGGGGTGGAAAAGTGACTATTACCTGCAGGGCAAACATTAGCTAACCAGAAGGCAATAACAATGTAAACAAAAAACACCTGCTTAAAAGATCTAATACAAATGTCCCTGAGGAATGTAAGGTGGGAGTACTGTAATTACCTAACGTTACATTATTATTTTCCATAACAATTTAGCCCCCTCCACAATATTAACCCGACGTTAAAACAGAACTAGCTATTTATTGATTAGCAATTGCCGAATCATGTAACATTAGCTTAATGCTAAAAAGCCAGGTTACTATCACATTCTGTAACAGACAAATAATTTCATGTAGGCTAACGTTACCTACCTCTGTCTTTTTCTCGTTTCTCCTCCTCTTCTTTTCTCTTTTTTCTTCCCTGGGCACCTGACAGTTTTGGCCGTTTTGACATCTTGTGTTGATTTTTTGATGTGGTGACGTCCAAAAAGAGTCATGATACGGGAAGGGAGGGGGCGCACCGTGCGAGGGGGGTTGGGGGAGGTTGTTATGTTGTAACAAATAATATTTCTGTTATATAGGCTTTACTTTGCATTTTAATTAACGTGGGATTATTTTTTTTTTTTAGAAATAATAGTACCAACTTTTTTTTTCTTTTTCTCCAACATTTGTGGCACTGGCGTGGCGCCCCCTGATGGACGGCGCCCTTAGCATTTGCCTATACGGCCTATGCCACGGGCCG
>NC_084549.2:69737500-69770000 GCF_033978685.3 Nerophis lumbriciformis | reverse complement strand
GTGATTAGATTTCACAGGTGGTACGTGTTAATCTAATCATCTGTTGTCTTTAACAGTAAGCGGCCGGGAGCAGGAGGGGAGAGAGGATACGGACGTGGCTGAAAAGCCGCGTCCTGCTGGAGAGAGAACTTTGTGAAAACATATGATTATTAAAACTTTGTTAAAACCTGCACGCTGGGCTCCTGTGCCGTGTCTGACAGTGGGACCGCTCGGAAGCGACTTCCACAGGTACATTAAACATATGTTTATTATTGCAATTTAGTCCTTAAATAAAATAGTGAACATACTAGACAACTTGTCTTTTAGTAGTAAGTAAACAAACAAAGACACCTAATTAGTCTGCTGACGTATGCAGTAACATATTGCGTCATTTATCTACCTATTATTTTTGTCAATATTGTGAGGGACAAACTGTAAGAATTGATTATTAATCCACTTTTTCATTTACTGTTAATATCTGCTTATTTTCTGTTTTAACATGTTCTATCTACACTTCTGTTAAAATGTAATAATCACTTATTCTTCTCTTCTTTGATACTTTACATTAGTTTTCGATGATACCACAAATTTAGTTACTAACCCTAACCCGTTTTTGATTCATTAGTACCGCGATACTAAACTAGTACCGGTATACCCTACAACCCTAGAGTCAAGGCACACACAAATGCTAGAATTTTTTAGGAACCAGTGTTGACAGACTGCGATTTAGTAAGATTTGATACAAAAGGCAATGCACCTTTAAAAGAACAGACATTTTATGGACAGCATGTCTACTTTTTACTTTGCTCATACAAAATAGTCCAACTTAAAGGGTACCAACTTTTCTAACCTTTTGGTGCTTGTTTTGGTGTATTTCGGGACTAATCATTCAGAATCATCAGTTTACTCTGAATGCATGTTTTACTTATAAACCAGAGGAAAATACCTTCGTGAAGATGGACTTTATAAACGTCTGAAAGGGTCGCGGCGTAGGACGTCAGTACTACTCGCAATAATATTTGGGAAAACAGAGTAGTGTATTTGTAAAGAATAGTTAAATATCTATGTAAAATAGAGTAGTGTATTTGTAAAGAATAGTTAAATATCTACGTGAGAGGAATGGGGTGGGTTAATCATTTTGCAATGCAGTCCGCTGGAAACGAAGGAAAGCGGCACCCTCCATAGCAACTGATGCTGCGGTGAAAGTTGAAGTTGCCACAAAGCACATTTTAAGATTGTCAACATTTGACTGCCATCTCGTCACTACTTTCTGTCTTTTCTCTGGTGAGGGCGGTCGCATTTATTTCTGCTCCCTTCTTTTTCTTGCTTGCTCTCTTTGTTTTGTCTTGTCTACACTTTTTTGAAGCCTCTTTCTTTGTGCTGTCCTCCAAATCTAAACATCAGACATGGAAATGATCAGCTGGACTCTTGACTCCATCCATCCATCCATCCATCTTCTTCCGGTTATCCGAGGTCGGGTCGCGGGGGCAGCAGCCTAAGCAGGGAAGCCCAGACTTCCCTCTCCCCAGCCACTTCGTCCAGCTCTTCCCGGGGGATCCCAAGGCGTTCCCAGGCCAGCCGGGAGACATAGTCTTCCCAACGTGTCCTGGGTCTTCCCTGTGGCCTCCTACCGGTCGGACGTGCCCTAAACACCTCCTGAGGGAAGCGATCGGGTGGCATCCTGACCAGATGCCCGAACCACCTCATCTGGCTCCTCTCGTTGTGGAGGAGCAACGGCTTTACTTTGAGCTCCCCCCGGATGACAGAGCTTCTCACCCTATCTCTAAGGGAGAGCCCTGCCACCCGGCGGAGAAAACTCATTTCGGCCGCTTGTACCCGTGATCTTGTCCTTTCGGTCATAACCCAAAGCTCATGACCATAGGTGAGGATGGGAATGTAGATCGACCGGTAAATTGAGAGCTTTGCCTTCCGGCTCAGCTCCTTCTTCACCACAACGGACCGATACAGCGTCCGCATTACTGAAGATGCCGCACCGATCCGCCTGTCGATCTCACGATCCACTCTTCCCTCACTCGTGAACAAGACTCCGAGGTACTTGAACTCCTCCACTTGGGGCAAGATCTCCTCCCCAATCCGGAGATGGCACTCCACCCTTTTCCGGGCGAGAACCATGGACTCGGACTTGGAGGTGCTGATTCTCATCCCAGTCGCTTCACACTCCGCTGCGAACCGATCCAGTGAGAGCTGAAGATCCTGGCCAGATGAAGCCATCAGGACCACATCATCTGCAAAAAGCAGAGACCTAATCCTGCAGCCACCAAACCGGATCCCCTCAACGTCTTGACTGCGCCTAGAAATTCTGTCCATAAAAGTTATGAACAGAATGGGTGACAAAGGGCAGCCTTGGCGGAGTCCAACCCTCACTAGAAACGTGTCCGACTTACTGCCGGCAATGCGGACCAAGCTCTGACACTGATCATACAGGGAGCGGATCGCCAAAATAAGACAGTCCGTTACCCCATACTCTCTGAGCACTCCCCACAGGACTTCCCGAGGGACACGGTCGAATGCCTTCTCCAAGTCCACAAAGCACATGTAGACTGGTTGGGCAAACTCCCATGCACCCTCAAGGACCATGCCGAGAGTATAGAGCTGGTCCACAGTTCCACGACCAGGACGAAAACCACACTGTTCCTCCTGAATCCAAGGTTCGACTATCCGGCGTAGCCTCCTCTCCATTACACCTGAATAGACCTTACCGGGAAGGCTGAGGAGTGTGATCCCACGATAGTTAGAACACACCCTCCGGTTCCCTTTCTTAAAGTTACTCTCTTTAAGACTCTTGACTCAATTGACAACATCTTTTTGACAAGGAAAAGAGGTTGTGGGGAGCCTGGCTGCCCTGATGGAACCATTGCTGCGGGGTCTGTGAGAGATTCCTGGGATAAATGGAGAATCATGTGCCTCTCAGTCCTTTCCATCGAGGACGTAGAAGACATCTACCTATTTGGAACCGTGATCGCGGGGCACCTGCTGATTGGGCTGGGCATTGCTCTTGTGTATCGTCAAATTCATAAGACGATGGCAGCCACTCAAGGAGCCCAAAGGCTGTTCGTCGCAATGGAATGTTTGGGCCGAGCTGTGGGATCACAGACTGTGGCGATTTCTGAACTGAATTGCAAGATGGATCACATCATGGAAAAGCTAGTTGAAAGGGAACAATTGGATATGAGAGCCAGCAGGGACGAATAGCAATGTCTGCTCGCGGAAAAACAAAAATCCTAATCTACGATTTGACTCCCTTGAATGGCCTTGACACGGCAACAACAGGAGCAGGCTGTTCTGAAAACATCCCCCGAGGACTCCTCAATGATGGACGCTTTTTGACCTCAACGACACCTGGAGTCGAACTTTTGCTTGCATGCAGAACGGCCCCAGGCCTACGGACACTACATCAACACACCCAAGACAATGGGCATATACACACACACACACACACCCTCCCTCACCGCACGCTTGATTCCCCTTTGGAGTGATGGACGGTTGGCAGAGCTTCATAGCAGCAGTTGACCTCCAGGGTCCCAACTCCCCCACCCCCTCTGTTGCGAATTGTCGTGATTATATGTAACATGTTTATGTGTGCATGGCATAGAAGTTTTTTCCCACTCCAGACTAGGCCCCTTTAGGAGCCCAGTCTAGATTGAGTGATGCACTTTTCCCCGTTATTGACCTTAATCATCGACTTACTCTGCACACTCACCATTTAAATCTCCCAGAGTGGGTGGGTTATGGTTTATGACGCGCGGACTAAAGAGGTCCACGTCTTCATCCGACGCCTCTGCAAGGAATACAGGAATTAGCGTCCACGTTGGTGGCGGTTGCTTTCATTGCAGCACCTGCAACAACAACGTTCACATTTGGGATATTCAGATAGATATTGAGAAATCAAAACATTTTCAAGGTTATATATCACGTCATGATTAATTTATGTGATTATGCAGAACATCGGAAGCAGAGACTAAGCACGTTATATATTTATGTTATTATTATATGCTCCAATTCCATTGTTGGATTCACTCTCAGGTGATCCTTTCAAGCCACTAGTGAATCTAAATGGACTTCCTTGAGTTTTCACTTGACAATATGACTACTATCATTATGGCTTTGCCTTTTTGGGACTAGACCATATCTTGCAAGCATTTGTATCTTGGATGGGTACCTTTCACATTTCAACCCATACGGTACCGAGTCCCGGTACCCGGAAATCGATACCTGTACTCAACAATACCCATTGTTGGTACTTATTTGTGTGTTGACTTTTAAAGTAATTTTGATAGTAGGCTAATATAAATAACATAGACACTTACGTCATATGTTGTTTTCATTATAAGACTTATATAAGACTTTTAAAGTCATTTGATAGTAGACTAATATAGACACTTACATCATGTGTTGCCTTCATTATAATACTTATATAAGACTTTTAAAGTCATTGTGATAGTAGGCTAATATAGACACTTACATCATGTGTTGTCTTCATTATAACACTTATATAACACTTTTAAAGTAATGTTGATAGTAGGCTAATATAACTTATATAGACACTTACATCATGTGTTGTCTTCATTATAACACTTATATATGACTTTTAAAATCATTTTGATAGTAGGCTAATATAAATAACATAGACACTTACGTCATATGTTGTTTTCATTATAACACTTATATAAGACTTTTAAAGTCATTTAATAGTAGGCTAATATAGACCCTTACATCATGTGTTGTCTTCATTATAACACTTATATAAGACTTTTAAAGTCATTTTAATAGTAGGCTAATATAACTTATATACACACTTACATCATGTGTTGTCTTCATTATAACACTTATATAAGACTTTTAAAGTCATTTTGATAGTAGGCTAATATAGACACTTACATCATGTGTTGTCTTCATTATAACACTTATATAACACTATTAAAGTAATTTTGATAGTAGGCTAATATAACTTATATACACACTTACATCATGTGTTGTCTTCATTATAACACTTATATAAGACTTTTAAAGTCATTTTGATAGTAGGCTAATATAAATAACATAGACACTTACGTCATATGTTGTCTTCATTATAACACTTATATAAGACTTTTAAAGTCATTTTGATAGTAGGCTAATATAGACACTTACATCATGTGTTGTCTTCATTATAACACTTATACAACACTTTTAAAGTCATTTTGATAGTAGGCTAATATAACTTATATACACACTTACATCGTGTGTTGTCTTCATTATAACACTTATATATGACTTTTAAAGTCATTTTGATAGTACGCTAATATAAATAACATAGACACTTACGTCATATGTTGTTTTCATTATAACACTTATATAAGACTTTTAAAGTCATTTTGATAGTAGGCTAATATAGACACTTACATCATGTGTTGCCTTCATTATAACACTTATATAAGACTTTTAAAGTCATTTTGATAGTAGGCTAATATAGACACTTACATCATGTGTTGTCTTCATTATAACACTTATATAAGACTTTTAAAGTCATTTTGATAGTAGGCTACTATAGACACTTACATCATGTGTTGTCTTCATTATAACACTTATATAAGACTTTTAAAGTCATTTTGATAGTAGGCTAATATAGACACTTACATCATGTGTTGTCTTCATTATAACACTTATATAAGACTTTTAAAGTCATTTTGATAGTAGGCTAATATAACTAATATAGACACTTACATCATGTTTTGCCTTCATTATAACACTTATATACGACTTTTGATTTTTTGCGGCTCCATTTTTTTGTATTTTTGGTCCAATATGGCTCTTTCAACGTTCTGGGTTCCCGACCCCTGCCATAGCCTTATTTATTTATTTATTTATTTAATCCAACATAAAAACTTTGAATTGAAATAGCGAGTTACTCAACACTTTGGTATCGATGGACTTTGCTGTGCAAGTTGCAAAGTGTTAACCGTCGCTGCAAGCGTCACCTAAATCATCACTTTCACTTCTCCCTTCAGGCAAAGGGCAGGCAGCCTTGTGCAAATAAAACAATCCATAAAAAAAGAATTAAAAAAAATAAATAAAAAATACTCGCTATAAAATATCAATCAGTGAGGACTCTTGGAAGGGAGTCTGCCGCCTCAGCACAAAAAGCACATCATTATCTCCACTACTCTGCTTGGGCTTTTGAGGATACAGTAGCTTCTCCTGGGTTTCATTTGCAGTACTGCCTGTGACCTCCAAGGTCCACCACAATCTGTGACATTTTTCCACGGTAAGAAATGAAAACCACACAAACAAGTCAGGTTTGGGCTGAAAAGTGGGTGAGCACGGGGCTAGACTCACAAATTCCCATTGAGTGATTTAGTGCGGATATGAATTAATAGTCAGGAAATTTGGCACGTGCATTCATCAACGTCTAGTCTACAAGCAGGGATCATTTTTCCCAAGTCCTTGTTGATTCATTTTCCTTTCACAAAGTACTCTCGGGGCGCGAGCATTTAGATCATTTATCATTCCACAGTGTAATAGTTGGACTCTTATTAAACAGTACATAGCACAAACTGTATCTTTGAATGACCAAAGGCTGGACTAAAAATACTGCAGAGTAAAAACTAAAGCTGCTGTTACCCTCGAGCATCTGTTTTTGGAGCTGTCATTCCACATTTATCAGTATTCACATTGGTCAGTAGGGGGCAGTAGGGCGTTTCTTCCCAATTGAATGCTATCACCTGCAGACCGGAAGTGTCTTGTCATTCTGATGAGCGCGACCAGTCTGTGAACAATTGAAATGTCCTGTGTGCTTTTTCCTCCTGTATAACAGGTTAGTTTTGGTGAATCAACTCACTGAATAATATCCATGTGATCTTTATAAGTTTAAGTACACATTCTGATGGTGGAGCCTAACTCTAAAGTGTTTGTGAGTTGTAGTTTGTATTTGTGAATGAATCCAGTGCACAGCTGCAGTAATCAATACAAAAAGGCGACGTGAGTGCGCAATGTTTATATAGGAACTTCTGATCCTAATTCAGACTCCCAAATTAGAGCTCCCGTTTTCTTATTGATTTTATAATGTATATTTGTATAATGTGTGTGTTCTGAAATAGTGACAGAGAATAGAACAAGGATGGACAATTCAACCCTTAACTCAACAATGAGTAGATGAGTGTTATGTGTGTGTAAATATGTAAATAAATGAACACTGAAATTCAAGTATTTCTTTTATTTATGTATATATATATATACATAAATAATAATTTATTATATATATATATATATATATATATATATATATATATATATATATATATATATATATATATATATATATATGTAATTAAAAAAAAATATATATAGCTAGAATTCACTGAAAGTCAAGTATTTTTTATATATATATATATATCTTAACCACGCCCCCAACCACGCCCCCCACCCCCCACCCCCACCTCCCGAAATCGGAGGTCTCAAGGTTGGCAAGTATGGCCTACCCAGCAGGCACAAGACATTGATACAACATTGATTGTGTCTTTTAAAACTGACTTGTACAAAATAGTTGTATTCATACATTGAGACAACGTTGATGTCCCACGTTGGATCCACGTTGTTGGTTGGGAAATGACCAAAATTCAATAGTCAATCAAATCAACGTCACAACCTGACATTGAATAGACGTTGTCAAAAAGTATGGTGTTTCAACATTGTATGTGTGTTGTAGAATATTGGTTGAATAATGACCAAAAATCAGTGGTGAAATTAACATCAGAACCCAACATTGATTAAACGTTGTCAAAAAGCATGTTGTTTCAATGTTGTATTTGTGTTGTAAAATATTGGTTGGGAAATAACCAAATTTCAATGGTCAGACCAACATCCATACTTGCCAACCCTCCCGGGTTTTCCGGGAGACTCCCGAAATTCAGCGCCTCTCCCGAAAACAAATTTTCTCCCGAAAATCTCCCGAAATTCAGGCAGACTCAGGTCCGCATGGACCTGAGTCCGCTTTCCCACAATATAAACAGCGTACCTGCCCAATTACGTTATAATTACGTTTCTTATGTGGGTTTATTGTTAGGCAGTTTCATTAACGTCCTCCCAGCGCGGTAACAACACACAACAACGGCAGTCACGTTTTCGTCTACCGTAAAGCAGTTCTTCCGCCGTAAACAGCAATGTTGTGACACTCTTAAACAGGACAATACTGCCGACTAGTGCATTTGATGAAAGCACTTTTGTGCGTGCCACACAGCACAAAAGAGAGGGTGTTCAGCATGGTTAGAAAAATAGTGACAGAGAATAGAACAAGGATGGACAATTCAACCCTTAACTCAACAATGAGTAGATGAGTGTTATGTGTATGTATATGTGTAAATAAATGAACACTGAAATTCAAGTATTTATTTTATATATATATATATATATATATATATATATATATATATATATATATATATATAATAAAATAGATATATATTTATAGCTAGAATTCACTGAAAGTCAAGTATTTCTTGTATGTATATATATATATATATATATATATATATATGTATATATATATATATATATATATATATATATATATATATATATGAAATACTTGACTTTCTTATATATATATATATACATATATATATAAATATATATATATATATATATATATATATATATATATATATATATATATATATATATATATATATATATATATATATGAAATACTTGACTTGGTGAATTCTAGCTGTAAATATACTCCTCCCCTCTTAGCCACGCCCCCAACCACGCCCCGCCCCCCAACCACGCCCCCCACCCCCCACCTCCCGAAATTGGAGGTCTCAAGGTTGCCAACATCAGAACCCAAAATTGATTAAACATTGTCAAAAAGCATGTTGTTTCAATGTTAGGTTTGTGTTGTAGAATATTGGTTAGGAGATTACCAAATTTCAAAGGTCAATTCAACGTCACAACCTGACATTGAATAAACGTCGTCAAAAAAGCATGTTCTTTCAACGTTATGTTTGTGTTGTAGAATACTGGTTGGGAAATGACCAAATTTCAATGGTCAAATCAACGTCACAATTCTGACATTGAATAAACGTCGTCAAAAAGTATGTTGTTTTAACGTTGTATTTGTGTTGCAGAATATTGGTTGAATAATGACCAAAATTCAACGGTCAATTCAATATCAGAACCCAACATTGATTAAACGTCGTCAAAAAGCATGTTGTTTCAACGTTATGTTTGAGTTCCTCAACGTCAGGACCTAATTCACCAAGTTCTCAACGTTGTTTCATTGTCTTGTGTCTGCTAGATATTGGTTGGGAAATGACCACATTTCAATGCCCAGACCAACGTCAGAACCCAAAATGGATTAAACGTTGTCAAAAAGCATGTTGTTTCAACGTTGCATTTGTGTTGTAGAATATTGGTTAGGAAATGACCAAATTTCAATGGTCAAATCAACGTCAGAAACCAACATTGATTAAACGTAATTAAAAATCATGTTGTTTCATTGTTGTATTTGTGTTGCAAAATATTCAAGGGTAAAATCAACGTCAGAACCTGACATTGAATAAACGTTGTCAAAGATAATGTTGTTTCCACATTGTAATTGTGCTGTAGAATATTGGTTGGGAAATGACCAAAATTCAACATTGATTAAACGTCATCAAAAAGCATGTTGTTCCAACGTTGTATTTGTGTTGTAGAATATTGGTTGGGAAATTACCAACTTTCAATGGTCAAATCAACGTCAGAAAAGCAACATTGATTAAACGTTGTCAAAAAGCATGTTGTTTCAATGTTAGGTTTGTTCATTAGAATATTGGTTCGGAAAGGACTAAATTTCAATGGTCAAATCAACGTCACAACCTAACATTGATTCAACGTCGTCAAAAAGCATGTTGTTTCAACGTTGTATTTGTGTTGTAGAATATTGTTTGGAAAATGACCAAATTTCAATGGTCCAATCAACTTCACAACCTGATATTGATTAAAAGTCGTCAAAAAGAATGTTGTTTCAACGTTGTATTTGTGTTGCAAAATATTGGTTGGGCATTGACCAAACTTCAATGGTCAAATCAACGTCAGAACCCAACATTGATTAAACATCGTCAAAAAGCATGTTGTTTCAACGTTATGTATGTGTTGTAGAATATTGGTTGGGAAATGACCAAAATTCAATTGTCAAATCAACGTCACAACCTGACATTGAATAAACGTCATCAAAAAGCATGTTGTTTCAACGTTGTATTTGTTTTGTAGACTATTGGTAGGGAAATGACCAAAATTCAATGGTCAAATCAACGTCAGAACCCAAGATTGATTAAACGTCGTCAAAAAGAATGTTGTTTTAACGTTGTATTTGTGTTGTAGAACATTGTTTGGAAAATGACCACATTTCTATGGTCAAATCAACATTAGAAACCAATATTGATTAACAGTCATCAACAAGCATGTTGTTTCAATGTTGTATTTGTGTTGTAGACTATTGGTAGGGAAATGACCAAAATTCAATGGTCAAATCAACGTCAGAACCCAAGATTGATAAAACGTCGTCAAAAAGCATGTTGTTTCAACGTTGTATTTGTGTTGTAGAATATTGGTTAGGAAATGACCACATTTCAATTGTCAAATCAACGTCAGAAACCAACATTGATTAAATGTAATGAAAAATCATGTTGTTTCAACGTTGTATTTGTGTTGCAAAATATTGGTTGGGAAATGACCAAAATTCAAGGGTAAAATCAACGTCAGAACCTGACATTGAATAAACGTTGTCAAAGATAATGTTGTTTCCACATTGTAATTGTGCTGTAGAATATTGGTTGGGAAATGACCAAAATTCAACATTGATTAAACGTCATCAAAAAGCATGTTGTTTCAACGTTGTATTTGTGTTGTAGAATATTGGTTGGGAAATTACCAACTTTCAATGGTCAAATCAACGTCAGAAAAGCAACATTGATTAAACGTTGTCAAAAAGCATGTTGTTTCAATGTTAGGTTTGTTCATTAGAATATTGGTTCGGAAATGACTAAATTTCAATGGTCAAATCAACGTCACAACCTAACATTGATTAAATGTCGTCAAAAAGCATGTTGTTTCAACGTTGTATTTGTGTTGTAGAATATTGGTTAGGAAATGACCAAATTTCAATGGTCAAATCAACGTCAGAAACCAACATTGATTAAACGTAATGAAAAATCATGTTGTTTCAACGTTGTATTTGTGTTGCAAAATATTGGTTGGGAAATGACCAAAATTCAAGGGTAAAATCAACGTCAGAACCTGACATTGAATAAACGTTGTCAAAGATAATGTTGTTTCCACATTGTAATTGCGCTGTAGAATATTGGTTGGGAAATGACCAAAATTCAACATTGATTAAACGTCATCAAAAAGCATGTTGTTTCAACGTTGTATTTGTGTTGTAGAATATTGGTTGGGAAATGACCAACTTTCAATGGTCAAATCAACGTCAGAAACCAACTATGATTAAACGTTGTCAAAAAGCATGTTGTTTCAATGTTAGGTTTGTTCATTAGAATATTGGTTCGGAAATGACTACATTTCAATGGTCAAATCAACGTCACAACCTAACATTGATTAAACGTCGTCAAAAAGCATGTTGTTTCAACGTTGTATTTGTGTTGTAGAATATTGTTTGGAAAATGACGAAATTTCAATGGTCCAATCAACTTCACAACCTGATATTGATTAAACGTCGTCAAAAAGCATGTTGTTTCAACGTTGTATTTGTGTTGCAAAATATTGGTTGGGCATTGACCAAAATTCAATGGTCAGACCAACGTCAGAACCCAAAATTTATTAAACGTTGTCAAAAAGCATGTTGTTTCAATGTTAGGTTTGTGTTGTAGAATATTGGTTGGGAGATTACCAAATTTCAATGGTCAAATCAACGTCACAACCTGACATTGAATGAACGTCGTCAAAAAGCATGTTGTTTCAACGTTATGTTTGAGTTGTAGAATATTGGTTGGGAAATGACCAAATTTCAATGGTCAAATCAACGTCACAATTCTGACATTGAATAAACGTCGTCAAAAAATATGTTGTTTTAACGTTGTATTTGTGTTGCAGAATATTGGTTGAATAATGACCAATATTCAACGGTCAAATCAATATCAGAACCCAACATTGATTAAACGTCGTCAAAAAGCATGTTGTTTCAACGTTATGTTTGAGTTCCTCAACGTCAGGACCTAATTCACCAAGTTCTCAACGTTGTTTCATTGTCTTGTGTCTGCTAGATATTGGTTGGGAAATGACCAAATTTCAATGCCCAGACCAACGTCAGAACCCAAAATGGATTAAACGTTGTCAAAAAGCATGTTGTTTCAACGTTGTATTTGTGTTGTAGAATATTGGTTAGGAAATGACCAAATTTCAATGGTCAAATCAACGTCAGAAACCAACATTGATTAAACGTAATGAAAAATCATGTTGTTTCATTGTTGTATTTGTGTTGCAAAATATTGGTTGGGAAATGAGCAAAATTCAAGGGTAAAATCAACGTCAGAACCTGACATTGAATAAACGTTGTCAAAGATAATGTTGTTTCCACATTGTAATTGCGCTGTAGAATATTGGTTGGGAAATGACCAAAATTCAACATTGATTAAACGTCATCAAAAAGCATGTTGTTTCAACGTTGTATTTGTGTTGTAGAATATTGGTTGGGAAATGACCAACTTTCAATGGTCAAATCAACGTCAGAAACCAACTATGATTAAACGTTGTCAAAAAGCATGTTGTTTCAATGTTAGGTTTGTTCATTAGAATATTGGTTCGGAAATGACTACATTTCAATGGTCAAATCAACGTCACAACCTAACATTGATTAAACGTCGTCAAAAAGCATGTTGTTTCAACGTTGTATTTGTGTTGTAGAATATTGTTTGGAAAATGACGAAATTTCAATGGTCCAATCAACTTCACAACCTGATATTGATTAAACGTCGTCAAAAAGCATGTTGTTTCAACGTTGTATTTGTGTTGCAAAATATTGGTTGGGCATTGACCAAAATTCAATGGTCAGACCAACGTCAGAACCCAAAATTTATTAAACGTTGTCAAAAAGCATGTTGTTTCAATGTTAGGTTTGTGTTGTAGAATATTGGTTGGGAGATTACCAAATTTCAATGGTCAAATCAACGTCACAACCTGACATTGAATGAACGTCGTCAAAAAGCATGTTGTTTCAACGTTATGTTTGAGTTGTAGAATATTGGTTGGGAAATGACCAAATTTCAATGGTCAAATCAACGTCACAATTCTGACATTGAATAAACGTCGTCAAAAAATATGTTGTTTTAACGTTGTATTTGTGTTGCAGAATATTGGTTGAATAATGACCAATATTCAACGGTCAAATCAATATCAGAACCCAACATTGATTAAACGTCGTCAAAAAGCATGTTGTTTCAACGTTATGTTTGAGTTCCTCAACGTCAGGACCTAATTCACCAAGTTCTCAACGTTGTTTCATTGTCTTGTGTCTGCTAGATATTGGTTGGGAAATGACCAAATTTCAATGCCCAGACCAACGTCAGAACCCAAAATGGATTAAACGTTGTCAAAAAGCATGTTGTTTCAACGTTGTATTTGTGTTGTAGAATATTGGTTAGGAAATGACCAAATTTCAATGGTCAAATCAACGTCAGAAACCAACATTGATTAAACGTAATGAAAAATCATGTTGTTTCATTGTTGTATTTGTGTTGCAAAATATTGGTTGGGAAATGAGCAAAATTCAAGGGTAAAATCAACGTCAGAACCTGACATTGAATAAACGTTGTCAAAGATAATGTTGTTTCCACATTGTAATTGTGCTGTAGAATATTGGTTGGGAAATGACCAAAATTCAACATTGATTAAACGTCATCAAAAAGCATGTTGTTCCAACGTTGTATTTGTGTTGTAGAATATTGGTTGGGAAATTACCAACTTTCAATGGTCAAATCAACGTCGGAAACCAACATTGATTAAACATTGTCAAAAAGCATGTTGTTTCAATGTTAGGTTTGTTCATTAGAATATTGGTTCGGAAATGACTAAATTTCAATGGTCAAATCAACGTCACAACCTAACATTGATTAAACGTCGTCAAAAAGCATGTTGTTTCAACGTTGTATTTGTGTTGTAGAATATTGTTTGGAAAATGACCAAATTTCAATGGTCCAATCAACTTCACAACCTGATATTGATTAAACGTCGTCAAAAAGCATGTTGTTTCAACGTTGTATTTGTGTTGCAAAATATTGGTTGGGCATTGACCAAAATTCAATGGTCAGACCAAAGTCAGAACCCAAAATGTATTAAACGTTGTCAAAAAGCATGTTGTTTCAATGTTAGGTTTGTGTATTAGAATATTGGTTGGGAAATTACTACATTTCAATGGTCAAATCAACGTCAGAACCCAACATTGATTAAACGTCATAGAAAAAGTATGTTGTTTCAACGTTATGTTTGTGTTGTAGAATATTGGTTGGGAAAAGACCAAAATTCAATTGTCAAATCAACGTCACAACCTGACATTGAATAAACGTCATCAAAAAGCATGTTGTTTCAACGTTGTATTTGTTTTGTAGACTATTGGTTGGGAAATGACCAAAATTCAATGGTCAAATCAACGTCAGAACCCAAGATTGATTAAACGTCGTCAAAAAGAATGTTGTTTTAACGTTGTATTTGTGTTGTAGAACATTGTTTGGAAAATGACCAAATTTCTATGGTCGAATCAACATTAGAACCCAACATTGATTAACAGTCATCAACAAGCGTGTTGTTTCAATGTTATGTTTGTGTTGTGGAATATTGGTTGGGAAATGACCAAATTTCAATGGTCAAATCAACATCAGACACCAACATTGATTAAACGTTGTCAAAAAGCATGTTGTTTTAACATTGTATATGTGTTGTAGAGTATTGGTTGGAAAATGACCATATTTCTATGGTCGAACCAACATTAGAACCCAACATTGATTAAAAGTCGTCAAAAAGTATGTTGTTTCAACATTATGTTTGTGTTGTAGAATATTGGTTGGGAAATGACCAAATTTGAATGGTCAAATCCACGTCAGAAACTAACATTGATTAAACGTTGTCTAAAAGTATGTTGTTTCAATGTTAGGCTTGTGTTGTAGAATATTGGTTAGGAAATGACAAAATTTCAATGGTCAAATCAACGTTAGAACCTGACGTTGAATAAACGTCGTCGAAAAGCATGTTGTTTCAACGTTGTATTTGCGTTGTAGAATACTGGTTGGGAAATGACCAAAATTCAATGGTCAAATCAACGTCACAACCTGACATTAAATAGACGTCAAAAAGTATGTTGTTTCAACATTGTATGTGTGTTGTAGAATATTGGTTGAATAATGACCAAAATTCAATGGTCAAATCAACGTCAGAACCATTTTTTGATTAAACTTAGTCAAAAAGCATGTTGTTTCAACGTTGTATTTGTGTCGTAGAATATTGGTTGGGAAATGACCAAAATTCAATGATCAGACCAACATCAGAACCCAAAATTGATTAAATGTTGTCAGAAAGCATGTTGTGTCAATGCTAGGTTTGCGTTGTAGAATATTGTTTGATAAATGACCAAAATTCAATGGTCAAATCAACGTCACAACCTAACATTGATTAAACATCTTTAAAAAGCATGTTTCAACGTTATGTTTGTGTTGTAGAATATTGGTTGGGAAAAGACCAAAATTCAATGGTCAAATCAACGTCAGAACCCAAGATTGATTAAACGTCGTCAAAAAGAATGTTGTTTTAACGTTGTATTTGTGTTGTAGAACATTGTTTGGAAAATGACCAAATTTCTATGGTCGAATCAACATTAGAACCCAATAATGATTAACAGTCATCAACAAGCATGTTGTTTCAATGTTGTATTTGTGTTGTAGACTATTGGTAGGGAAATGACCAAAATTCAATGGTCAAATCAACGTCAGAACCCAAGATTGATTAAACGTCGTCAAAAAGCATGTTGTTTCAACGTTGTATTTGTGTTGTAGAATATTGGTTAGGAAATGACCACATTTCAAGGGTAAAATCAACGTCAGAACCTGACATTGAATAAACGTTGTCAAAGATAATGTTGTTTCCACATTGTAATTGTGCTGTAGAATATTGGTTGGGAAATGACCAAAATTCAACATTGATTAAACGTCATCAAAAAGCATGTTGTTTCAACGTTGTATTTGTGTTGTAGAATATCGGTTGGGAAATGACCAACTTTCAATGGTCAAATCAACGTCAGAAAAGCAACATTGATTAAACGTTGTCAAAAAGCATGTTGTTTCAATGTTAGGTTTGTTCATTAGAATATTGGTTCGGAAATGACCACAATTCAATGGTCAAATCAACGTCAGAAACCAACATTGATTAAACGTAATGAAAAATCATGTTGTTTCAACGTTGTATTTGTGTTGCAAAATATTGATTGGGAAATGAGCAAAATTCAAGGCTAAAATCAACGTCAGAACCTGACATTGAATAAACGTTGTCAAAGATAATGTTGTTTCAACGTTGTATTTGTGTTGTAGAATATTGGTTGGGAAATTTCCAACTTTCAATGGTCAAATCAATGTCAGAAACCAACATTGATTAAACGTTGTCAAAAAGCATGTTGTTTCAATGTTAGGTTTGTCCATTAGAATATTGGTTCGGAAATGACTAAATTTCAATGGTCAAATCAACGTCACAACCTAACATTGATTAAACGTCGTCAAAAAGCATGTTGTTTCAACGTTGTATTTGTGTTGTAGAATATTGGTTAGGAAATGACCAAATTTCAATGGTCAAATCAACGTCAGAAACCAACATTGATTAAACGTAATGAAAAATCATGTTGTTTCAACGTTGTATTTGTGTTGCAAAATATTGGTTGGGAAATGACCAAAATTCAAGGGTAAAATCAACATCAGAACCTGACATTGAATAAACGTTGTCAAAGATAATGTTGTTTCCACATTGTAATTGCGCTGTAGAATATTGGTTGGGAAATGACCAAAATTCAACATTGATTAAACGTCATCAAAAAGCATGTTGTTTCAACGTTGTATTTGTGTTGTAGAATATTGGTTGGGAAATTACCAACTTTCAATGGTCAAATCAACGTCAGAACCCAAAATTTATTAAACGTTGTCAAAAAGCATGTTGTTTCAATGTTAGGTTTGTGTATTAGAATATTGGTTGGGAAATGACCAACATTTAATGGTCAAATCAACGTCAGAACCCAACATTGATTAAACATCGTCAAAAAGCATGTTGTTTCAACGTTATGTTTGTGTTGTAGAATATTGGTTGGGAAAAGACCAAAATTCAATTGTCAAATCAACGTCACAACCTGACATTGAATAAACGTCATCAAAAAGTATGTTGTTTCAACGTTGTATTTGTTTTGTAGACTATTGGTAGGGAAATGACCAAAATTCTATGGTCGAATCAACATTAGAACCCAACATTGATTAACAGTCATCAACAAGCATGTTGTTTCAATGTTATGTTTGTGTTGTGGAATATTGGTTGGGAAATGACCAAATTTCAATGGTCAAATCTACGTCAGAACCCAACATTGATTAGACGTCATCAAAAAGCATGTTGTTTCAATGTTAGGTTTGTGTTGTAGAATATTAGGTGGGAAATGACCAAAATTCAATAGTCAAATCAACGTCAGAACCCAACATTGACAAAAAGCATGTTGTTTCAACGTTATTATTATCATTCACAAACAAGGATGGGGCGAGGGTCACCACTTTGTGAACAAATGTGTGAGCAAATTGTCCAACAGTTAAAGAACAACATTTCTCAACCAGCTACTGCAAGGAATTTAGGGACTTCACCATCTACGGTCTGTAATATCATCAAAAAGTTCAGAGAATCTGGAGAAATCACTGCACGTAACATTGAATGCCCGTGACCTTGGATCCCTCAGGCGGTACTGCATCAAAAAAGCGACACCGGTGTGTGAAGGATATCACCACATGGGCTCAGGAACACTTCAGAAAACCACTGTCAGTAACTACAGTTCGTCGCTAAATCTGTAAGTGCAAGTTAAAACTCTACTATGCAAAGCGTAAGCCATTTATCAACAACACCCGGAAACGCCGCCGGATTTGTAAATCATTATATTCTGTTTTTATGTACTTATTACAATTGTGTAAATAAATGATACTATTTATATTCAATTTAAAGAGGTTTGGGGGCTGCGTCATAAAATAATAGAGAAGCTCTGCAGTAGGTCAAGATGGAGCCATCTTCTCTTCTTTGTGCTGCCCAAGTACATGCCTGTCTCCAGGAAATGGCGGCATTGTCAAATCAGTCTGCTGCTCCGCGCTGACCATTAAAGAAACAGCCATGACTTTAAAGAAACACAGTGACGCAAAAGCGAAGCCATTATGAGAAAAAAGGCTCATCCGTCCAGGTTGTCCGGACCAAAATGAGGTTAATGGCTTCAGTGTTTGGAGCTCTCAGAGAAAAAGTGACCTGCCACCAACTGTCAGGGGTCAGACTACGGTCTAATGTCATTTCCTGCTTACTGATCACCGAGGGATGGGGCTCGTTTGAAGAAAACCAGCAAACATCCGGAGCCAGCGCTCCACTTGGGGTGCAATTAGAGCCAAGACATTATATATAATATATATATATATATATATATATATATATATATATATATATATATATATATATATATATATATATATATATATATATATATATATATATATATATATAATCTCCTGACGATTGAGGGTACCCCCCCCTCATGAAACAGGCCTGTAGAGATGAAATAGTCTTGTGATTTTTTTCCCACACATACATATATATATATATATATATATATATATATAGATATACATATATATTTATGTGTATATATATATATATATATATATATATATATATATATATATATATATATATATATATATATATATATATATATATATATATATACATATATATTTATGTGTATATATATATATATATATATATATATATATATATATATATATGATGTCATTTCCTGCTTACTGATCACCGAGGGATGGGGCTCGTTTGAAGAAAACCAGCAAACATCCGGAGCCAGCGCTCCACTTGGGGTGCAATTAGAGCCAAGACATTTTATATATATATATATATATATATATATATATATATATATATATATATATATATATATATATATATATATAACAGTGACGTGCAGTCACTATCATGGAAAGAAAAAAAATGTAAAAATATTTTTTTTTATTAAATAGTTATATGTATCCAGTGATTATACTATAAAGTTATTTTCCATTTAACTTCACCCGTTTAAGATTATTTTTATTTAAAATCGCTGAATTTTCACATTTGCCGTTCAAATACTGAGAAGAGACGGTGCGGTGAACAGCAGCCAGTTGAGGCACGTCACTCAGTGCCTCAACATGGACGGACTCGGCTAACTGCTGTTGCTGTGCAGTGAGACCGTATTGCTATATGAATTATATTATACATTTCCATAGTTTAGTTAGCTGAGGTATGTAATGTACAGTGTATTTTGTCAACAACTGTATGTGTGTAAAGTATTTCTTGTGCTGAGCGATCATAAAACGGCAGCAAAAGACGCACTGGCTGAGGCTCGCCTCCTGCACCCCCGCCGTAGAATGCACGGCAACCCCTGACGGGAGTGTTACATCAACTAAAGCCCACGCTTAAACTTTCCACGTGCAAGATTGAATCTATTTAAAAAAGTTATTTCATAAGAAGCCAAAAAGTGCAAAAACAATAATGTTGGTGTTGGAGGAGTTGTGAATGACTGCAGGGCCACAACATTAGGTACACCTGCAGACTGCAGGTGTACCTAATTCACAACTCCTCCAACACGAACATTATTGTTTTTGCACTTTTTGGCTTCTTATTAAATAACTTTTGTAACCTATTTTTATGGGCTTTCCTCTTTGTGATGTTAAGTTCCTGTTAGGCGATGTTATACAGTATATGCCTTGAGCTCTTATTTTGAAGGCGCTAAGAGCGGAAGTGATGACACGTTGGAGTGGAGCGGAAGTTTTTGAAAGAATGTAAATAAAGTGGTCCTCGTGTAAACTGGAGCCTCCGTGTTTGTTATTTTGTAGTTTCATACAGTATAGGCGACATTTATAAACCCTCGGTTACACTTTTTTAAATAGATTCAATTTTGCACGTGGAAAGTTTAAGTGAGGGCTTTAGTTGATATAACACTCTCGTCAGGGGGTGCATTAATCCAGCACAACAGCGGCTCATGGACTTATTTTATAAGTAAAGGTAAGACCATAATAACGTTTTTTTTTAATTAAATGTGCTTTTTTGTGCGAATAATGTTCGTGTTGGAGGAGTTGTGAATTAGGTACACCTGCAGTCTGCAGGTGTACCTAATGTTGTGGCCCTGCAGTCATTCACAACTCCTCCAACACGAACATTATTGTTTTTGCACTTTTTGGCTTCTTATGAAATAACTTTTTTAAATAGATTCAATCTTGCACGTGGAAAGTTTAAGTGTGGGCTTTAGTTGATATAACACTCTCGTCAGGGGGTACATTCTACGGCGGGGGTGCAGGAGGCGGGATTATTCCGAGCCTCAGCCAGTGCGTCTTTTGCAGCCGTTTTATGATCGCTCAGCACAAGAAATACTTTACACACATAGAGTTGTTGACAAAATACACTGTACATTACATACCTCAGCTAACTAAACTATGGAAATGTATAATATAATTCATATAGCAATACGGTCTCACTGCACAGCAACAGCAGTTAGCCGAGTCCGTCCATGTTGAGGCACTGAGTGACGTGCCTCAACTGGCTGCTGTTCACCGCACCGTCTCTTCTCAGTATTTGAACGGCAAATGTGAAAATTCAGCGATTTTAAATAAAAATAATCTTAAACGGGTGAAGTTAAATGGAAAATAACTTTATAGTATAATCACTGGATACATATAGCAATTTAATAAAACATTTTTCTTTTTACATTTTGTTTCTTTCCATGATGGCAGGTGAGGCGGGGCCTCACCTGCCTCTAGTGACTGCACGTCACTGAGGCATAATAATGTGTTAATTCCACGACTGTATATATCGGTTGATATCGGTATCGGTAATTAAAGAGTTGGACAATATCGGAATATCGAATATCGGCAAAAAGCCATTATCGGACATCCCTAATATTGTACACAGTCTACATATAGATGGCATGTTTTTTTTTATTGCGCGACTGTCCATTTGTATATCAGTCAGAAAAAAAATGATATGCTCAATTTTTTGTTGTCTTTTTATTTTTAACTTATCCATCAGCACATTCACTGAAAATGGAAAAAAAAGAAAGCACTTCAATTCAATCCAATTTCTCATTTAAACAACAACAAAAAGTGTTTATTGCAGAGTATAGTCCGCCCACACGCTGATTTAGATTATAGTACTCATATTTTCCACCCATCTGCAACTTCTTGACATATTTCGCTCCTATTAGTCTGCATATATTTCCTGCGGCGCTAAAAAAAAAGAAAAAAGAAAAAAGGTGTTTCCTATTAGAAATGACTTTTTTTCACTGGGTCTCTCAAAATGTATAAGTGGTCCTTATTTTGCCTTTTTCACTTTTTACTGTGTGAAATACGCACGGATCATTTGTGGCTCGATTCAATAGAATTCTAGTTGATTGAATACTTTCACAAATACATTGCATGCTTCTGGCATACAAAAGAAGACTATTTTAAGTTTATGGACTTTTATGTTTTGAATTGAACCAAACATACTTTATGTCAAATTCGCCTCTTTAGCCTCAAGTTTTCGTTTAGTCACAAGCGATGTAAAATGAAACGATTATCACTTCCTGTTTGCACGAGGACATTTCAACATAAAAGCGGGCAAATCTCTACTTTCAAAATAAATTGAGAGATTTTTCTTTAAAGATTTATTTATTTTTTTTAATGAAAGGAGAATTGCGTTAATTTGTACTTTTATTAATGAACACATAAATATATACAAACATATTGTATAGAGATGCCGATAAATGCGTTAAAATGTAATATCGGAAATTATCGGTATCGTTTTTTTTATTATCGGTATCGTTTTTTTTTTATTTATTTATTTTTTTATTTATTTTATTTTTATTAAATCAACATTAAAAAACACAAGATACACTTACAATTAGTGCATCAACCCAAAAAACCTCCCTCCCCCATTTACACTCATTCACACAAAAGGGTTGTTTCTTTCTGTTATTAATATTCTGGTAGGTTCCTACATTATATATCAATATATATCAATACAGTCTGCAAGGGATACAGTCCGTAAGCACACATGATTGTGCGTGCTGCTGCTCCACTAATAGTACTAACCTTTAACAGTTAATTTTACTCATTTTCATTCATTACTAGTTTCTATGTAACTGTTTTTATATTGTTTTACTTTATTTTTTATTCAAGAAAATGTTTATAATTTATTTATCTTATTTTTTTTAATTTTTTTTTTAAAGAGTTAATTTTACTCATTTTCATTCATTACTAGTTTCTATGTAACTGTTTTTATAATGTTTTACTTTATTTTTTATGCAAGAAAATGTTTTTAAGTTATTTATCTTATTTTATTTTATTATTATTTTTTAAAAGAGTTAATTTTACTCATTTTCATTCATTACTAGTTTCTATGTAGCTGTTTTTATATTGTTTTACTTTATTTTTATTCAAGAAAATGTTTTTAATTTATTTATCTTATTTTTTTTTTTTTTTTTTTGAAGAGTTAATTTTACTCATTTTCATTCATTACTAGTTTCTATGTAGCTGTTTTTATATTGTTTTACTTTATTTTTTATTCAAGAAAATGTTTTTAATTTATTTATCTTATTTTATTTTATTCATTTTTTTTAAAAGGACCTTATCGTCACCATACCTGGTTGTCCAAATTAGGCATAATAATGTGTTAATTCCACGACTGTATATATCGGTTGATATCGTTATCGGTAATTACATTTTTTTATTGCGCTACTGTCCATTTGTATATCAGTCAGAAAAAAAATGTTATGCTCAATTTTTTTATTTTTTTATTTTTTAACTTATCCATCAGCACATTCACTGAAAATGGAAAAAAAAAAAAAGCACTTCAATTCAATCCAATTTCTCATTTAAACAACAACAAAAAGTGTTTATTGCAGAGTATAGTCCGTTCTCACGCTGATTTAGATTATAGTACTCATATTTTCCACGCATCTGCAACTTCTTAACATATTTTTCTCTTGTTAGTCTGCATATATTTTCTGCGGCGCTAAAAAAAAAAAAAAAAGAAAAAAAAAAGGTGTTTCCTATTAGAAATGACTTTTTTTCACTTGGTCTCTCAAAATGTATAAGTGGTCCTTATTTTGCCTTTTTTCACTTTTTACTGTGTGAAATACGCACGGATCATTTGTGGCTCGATTCAATAGAATTCTAGTTGATTGAATACTTTCACAAATACATTGCATGCTTCTGGCATACAAAAGAAGACTATTTTAAGTTTATGAACTTTTATGTTTTGAATTGAACCAAACATACTTATGTCAAATTTGCCTATTTAGCCTCAACTTTTCGTTTAGTCACAAGCGATGTAAAATGAACGCTTATCACTTCCTGTTTGCACGAGGACATTTCAACATAAAAGCGGGCGAGTCTCTACTTTCAAAATGAATCGGGAGATTTTTCTTTAAAGGTTTTTTTTTTTTTAATGAAAGGAGAGTTGCGTTAATTTGTACTTTTATTAATGAACACATAAATATGTACAAACATATTGTATAGAGATGCCGATAAATGCGTTAAAATGTAATATCGGAAATTATCGGTATCGTTTTTTTTATTATCGGTATCTGTTTTTTTATTTTTATTTTTTATTTTTATTAAATCAACATAAAAAACACAAGATACACTTACAATTAGTGCACCAACCCAAAAAAACTCCCTCCCCCATTTACACTCATTCACACAAAAGGGTTGTTTCTTTCTGTTATTAATATTGTGGTTCCTACATTATATATCAATATATATCAATACAGTCTGCAAGGGATTGTCATGTCTGTGTGATCATGTTTTGTTTGTCATGTTTTGTTTAGTTATTGGACTCTTTAGTTTCTGGCTTGTCACTCCCTTGTCTTGTTTCCATGATTACCCATTAGTTTCACCTGTTCCACGTTTGGACTCATTGTGCACTCTTGTTTGTCACCATAGCAACCCATTAGTTTTCACCTGTCACGTCACGCACCTGTTTCACGTTTTGAGTCACGCACCTGTTTTCGTTAATCATGTCTGTAGTATTTAAGTTCATTGTTTTCAGTTTGTCTTTCTGGTGACATCCCCACATTTATGCTCTGCACATTTCTAACTTTTTTTTTCATGTCCATCGTTCACGCTGCTCCTTTTTGTCCATGCCAAGTAAGTTTTTGTTTATTATTGCCACAGTTAGTGTTTTTTGTTGTTCATAGTTTTTGCCTTTGTGCAAGTATTTGTTTTCATAGTCAAGTTGTTTCTCCGCCACTGTGCGCGCTTTTCGTTTTTTACATAAAAAACACAAGATACACTTACAATTAGTGCATCAACCCAAAAAACCTCCCTCCCCCACTCATTCACACAAAAGGGTTGTTTCTTTCTGTTATTAATATTCTGGTAGGTTCCTACATTATATATCAATATATATCAATACAGTCTGCAAGGGATACAGTCCGTAAGCACACATGATTGTGCGTGCTGCTGCTCCACTAATAGTACTAACCTTTAACAGTTAATTTTACTCATTTTCATTCATTACTAGTTTCTATGTAACTGTTTTTATATTGTTTTACTTTCTTTTTTATTCAAGAAAATGTTTTTAATTTATTTATCTTATTTTTTTTTTATTTTTTTTTTAAAGAGTTAATTTTACTCATTTTCATTCATTACTAGTTTCTATGTAACTGTTTTTATATTGTTTTACTTTATTTTTTATTCAAGAAAATGTTTTTAATTTATTTATCTTATTTTATTTTATTATTATTTTTCAAAAGAGTTAATTTTACTCATTTTCATGCATTACTAGTTTCTATGTAACTGTTTTTATATTGTTTTACTTTATTTTTTATTCAAGAAAATGTTTTTAATTTATTTATCTTATTTTATTTTATTATTATTTTTCAAAAGAGTTAATTTTACTCATTTTCATTCATTACTAGTTTCTATGTAACTGTTTTTATATTGTTTTACTTTATTTTTTATTCAAGAAAATGTTTTTAATTTATTTATCTTATTTTATTTTATTATTATTTTTCAAAAGAGTTAATTTTACTCATTTTCATTCATTACTAGTTTTTATGTAACTGTTTTTATATTGTTTTACTTTATTTTTTATTCAAGAAAATGTTTTTAATTTATTTATCTTTTTTTTTTTTTTTTTTTTTTTAAAGAGTTAATTTTACTCATTTTCATTCATTACTAGTTTCTATGTAACTGTTTTTATATTGTTTTACTTTATTTTTTATTCAAGAAAATGTTTTTAATTTATTTATCTTATTTTATTTTATTATTATTTTTCAAAAGAGTTAATTTTACTCATTTTCATGCATTACTAGTTTCTATGTAACTGTTTTTATATTGTTTTACTTTATTTTTTATTCAAGAAAATGTTTTTAATTTATTTATCTTATTTTATTTTATTATTATTTTTCAAAAGAATTAATTTTACTCATTTTCATTCATTACTAGTTTTTATGTAACTGTTTTTATATTGTTTTACTTTATTTTTTATTCAAGAAAATGTTTTTAATTTATTTATCTTTTTTTTTTTTTTTTTTTTTTTTTAAGAGTTAATTTTACTCATTTTCATTCATTACTAGTTTCTATGTAACTGTTTTTATATTGTTTTACTTTATTTTTTATTCAAGAAAATGTTTTTAATTTATTTATCTTATTTTTTTTTTTTTCTTTTTTTTTTTAAAGAGTTAATTTTACTCATTTTCATTCATTACTAGTTTCTATGTAACTGTTTTTATATTGTTTTACTTTATTTTTCTATTCAAGAAAATGTTTTTAATTTATTTATCTTATTTTTTTTTTTTTTTTTTTTAAAGAGTTAATTTTACTCATTTTCATTCATTACTAGTTTCTATGTAGCTGTTTTTATATTGTTTTACTTTATTTTTTATTCTAGAAAATGTTTTTAATTTATTTATCTTATTTATTTATTTATTTTTTTTTTTAAAGAGTTAATTTTACTCATTTTCATTCATTACTAGTTTCTATGTAACTGTTTTTATATTGTTTTACTTTATTTTTTATTCAAGAAAATGTTTTTAATTTATTTATCTTATTTTATTTTATTAATTTTTTTTAAAAGAGTTAATTTTACTCATTTTCATTCATTACTAGTTTCTATGTAGCTGTTTTTATATTGTTTCACTTTATTTTTTATTCAAGAAAATGTTTTTAATTTATTTATCTTATTTTATTTTTTTTTTTTTTTTTAAAGAGTTAATTTTACTCATTTTCATTCATTACTAGTTTCTATGTAGCTGTTTTTATATTGTTTTACTTTATTTTTTATTCAAGAAAATGTTTTTAATTTATTTATCTTATTTTATTTTATTCATTTTTTTTTAAAAGGACCTTATCTTCACCATACCTGGTTGTCCAAATTAGGCATAATAATGTGTTAATTCCACGACTGTATATATCGGTTGATATCGTTATCGGTAATTAATTTTTTTTATTGCGCTACTGTCCATTTGTATATCAGTCAGAAAAAAAAATGTTATGCTCAATTTTTTGTTGTGTTTTTATTTTTAACTTATCCATCAGCACATTCACTGAAAATGGGGGAAAAAAAGCACTTCAATTCAATCCAATTTCTCATTTAAACAACAAAAAAAAGTGTTTATTGCAGAATATAGTCCGCTCTCAAGCTGGTTTAGATTATAGTACTCATATTTTCCACGCATCTGCAACTTCTTGACATATTTCGCTCCTATTAGTCTGCATATATTTTCCGCTAAAAAAAGAAAAAAGGTGTTTCCTATTAGAAATGACTTTTTTTCACTTGGTCTCTCGAAATTGATAAGTGGTCCTTATTTTGCCTTTTTCACTTTTTACTGTGTGAAATACGCACGGATCATTTGTGGCTGGATTCAATAGAATTCTAGTTGTAACATGATTGAATACTTTCACAAATACATCGGATGCTTCTTGCATACGAATGAAGACTATTTTAATGGCCTCGGCCGTGCGAGGTTTCTATACTGTGTGCAATCTTGTCATTGTTCCTAAGCAACCAGGGTCCCCTCCACGTCGGGCCTCTAAGTAGGAGCATGTTTCCGTAGGCAGGGATCTATCTTGATCTGCATGCACAATACCAGCCACCTCCTTGTCACAACAAGCGGCGTTTAACCGTTTAACCGAAAACAGGCGTCTCTTTGGAAGAACGCCTCGGCGTGTGGAGCTGCTGCAAAAAGTCCGGAATTGCCCATCATTACATCACCACCAGCACACTTTGTTAATTGCGCCGTACAAAGTCATCTTTGGATGTGGATTGGTGTCATCTCTCTGTGAGAATGTAAACACAACTAATGCATAAACATGATGTCACGCTGCCAAAGTGACTTCCCACACACGCAAATATGATAATATTCTCTTTTCTATTCACGCGCATTCTCTATTGGCCTGACAAACTGCATGTGGCTGGGTTGGATCAAAACAATACAATATGGTCCTGTCTCGCAGAATAAATAGTTTGTCTCTGACTCGTGACTCAAAGCTGCATTTACCGTATTTCCCGGACCATAAGGTGCACCGGATTATAAGGCGCACTGCCGATGAATAGTCTATTTTTGATCTTTTTTCATACAAACCCCGTTTCCATATGAGTTGGGAAATTGTGTTAGATGTAAATATAAACGGAATACAATGATTTGCAAATCCTTTTCAACCATACTTGCCAACCTTGAGACCTCCGATTTCGGGAGGTGGGCATGGGGGGGGCATGGTTGGGGGCGTGGTTAAGAGGGGAGGAGTATATTTACAGCTAGAATTCACCAAGTCAAGTATTTTATGTGTATATATATATATATATATATATATATAGAACAGAAAACGAAACGACATCATCTGGTACAACCCCCCATACAGCAAAAACGTCTCAACTAACATTGGACACAAATTCCTCAATCTGATTGACAAACACTTTCCCAAAGACAACACCCTAAGAAAAGTATTCAACAAGAACAACATTAAATTGAGCTACAGCTGTATGAACAATATACGACAAATCATCTCAAACCACAACAAAACAATTGCAAATGAGCCGTCGGCCCCCGGACAGAGCGACTCCAAAACCAACAAAGGTTGCAACTGTCGAAAGAAACCTGATTGCCCTCTCAACGGGGGGTGCTTACAAACATCAGTTGTCTACCAATCTAAGGTAACACGCAAGGACATTAACACATCCGACACATATGTAGGATTAACTGAGGGAGAGTTCAAAACCAGATGGAACAATCACAAGGCTTCTTTCAGGAACCAAAACCTGCGGAATACCACAGAACTCAGCAAACACATTTGGGACCTCAAAGACAATAATGTTGAATATTCAATAACATGGCAAATTCTTGCATCCAGCACACCTTACAATAGTGGTAATAAAAGATGCAACCTATGCTTGAAAGAAAAACTGTTTATTATTTACCGTCCAGACCTGTCATCCCTCAACAAGCGCAGCGAAATTGTAACAGCATGCCGCCACAGACGGAAACACCTCCTAGGTATAACATGAGCCAATCACCACGCCCCTACACCAGCCTGTACCCACCCACTCTGTGCCCTATATAATCCATGGTATGTGAATGCTCCCATTAAAATCTCCTGATGATTGAGGGAACCCCCCCTCATGAAACAGGCCTGTAGAGATGAAATAGTCTTGTGATTTTTTTTCCCACACATACATATATATATATATATATATATATATATATATATATATATATATATATATATATATATATATATATATATATATATGAAATACTAAGTCAAGTATTTCATATATATGTGTATATATATATATATACATGTTTTATTTATATATATATATATATATATATATATATATATATATATATATATATATGTATGAAATACTAAGTCAAGTATTTCATATATATGTGTATATATATACACATGTTTTATTTATATACATATATATATATATATATATATATATATGTGTATATATATACACATGTTTTATTTATATACATATATATATATATATATATATATATAAGAAATACTTGACTTTCAGTGAATTCTAGCTATACATATATATTTCTTTTATTATATATATATTTATGTATATGTGTGTGTGTGTGTGTGTGTATATATATATATATATATATATATATATATAAAAATAAGAGAAATAATTGAATTTCAGTGTTCATTTATTTACACATATACACACACATAACACTCATCTACTCATTGTGGAGTTAAAGGTTGAATTGTCCACCCTTGTTCTATTCTCTGTCACTATTTTTCTAACCATGCTGAACACCCTCTCTGATGATGCATTGCTGTGTGGCACGCACAAAAGGGCTTTCATCAAATGCACTAGTCGGCAGTATTGTCCTGTTTAAGAGTGTCACAACATTGCTGTTTACGGCAGACGAACTGCTTTACGGTAGAGGAAAACACGTCATTTAGGTCCGCGTGGAGCTGGAGGGGTTCGTGGCCTCCAGCTCCGCCTGAATTTCGGGAGATTTTCGGGAGAAAATTTGTCCCGGGAGGTTTTCGGGAGAGGCGCTGAATTTCGGGATTCTCTCGGAAAATCCGGGAGGATTGGCAAGTATGTTTTCAACCCATATTCAGTTGAATATGCTACAAAGACAACATATTTGATGTTCAAACTGATAAACTTTTTTTTTTTTTTTTTTTTGCAAATAATCATTAACTTTAGAATTTGATGCCAGCAACACGTGACAAAGAAGTTGGGAAAGGTGGCAATAAATACTGATAAAGTTGAGGAATGCTCATCAAACACTTATTTGGAACATCCCACGGGTGAACAGGCAAATTGGGAACAGGTGGGTGCCATGATTGGGTATAAAAGTAGATTCCATGAAATGCTCAGTCATTCACAAACAAGGATGGGGCGAGGGTCACCACTTTGTCAACAAATGCGTGAGCAAATTGTTGAACGGTTTAAGAAAAACCTTTCTCAACCAGCTATTGCAAGGAATTTAGGGATTTCACCGTCTACGGTCCGTAATATCATCAAAGGGTTCGGAGAATCTGGAGAAATCACTGCACGTAAGCAGCTAAGCCCGTGTCCTTCGATCCCTCAGGCTGTACTGCATCAACAAGCGGCATCAGTGTGTAAAGGATATCACCACATGGGCTCAGGAACACTTCAGAAACCCACTGTCAGTAACTACAGTTGGTCGCTACATCTGTAAGTGCAAGTTAAAACTCTCCTATGCAAGGCGAAAACCGTTAATCAACAACACCCAGAAACGCTGTCGGCTTCGCTGGGCCTGAGCTCATCTAAGATGGACTGATGCAAAGTGGAAAAGTGTTCTGTGGTCTGACGAGTCCACATTTCAAATTGTTTTTGGAAACTGTGGACGTCGTGTCCTCCGGAAAGTAGATTCCATGTCATTCACAAACAAGGATGGGGCGAGGGTCACCACTTTGTCAACAAATGCGTGAGCAAATTGTTGAACGGTTTAAGAAAAACCTTTCTCAACCAGCTATTGCAAGGAATTTAGGGATTTCACCGTCTACGGTCCGTAATATCATCAAAGGGTTCAGAGAATCTGGAGAAATCACTGCACGTAAGCAGCTAAGCCCGTGTCCTTCGATCCCTCAGGCTGTACTGCATCAACAAGCGACATCAGTGTGTAAAGGATATCACCGCATGGGCTCAGGAACACTTCAGAAACCCACGGTTCAGTTTGTCAATCCGGTTTAAGTCCCTTTATGCTGGTGCTGCTCCCCCGACGAGCCACTGCAAAGTACAGGGCACCGGCCACAACAGACTGAAAAAAGACCTCAAAACGGCTTGCCGCACACAATAAAGGACCTAAACTTCCTCAGGAAAAAGAGTCTGCTCATGCCCTTCTTATGTACAGCTTTGTTTTAAGAAAACATATACCCCAAAAGCCAACTCATACAAACACATTGCTATTCAATTGAACCTACAAGATGTGATCGTTTCTACACTCCGAGGAATACAAGACGGAGGTGTTTTTAAGGTGCGTTCAAGGACTTCTGAACAGAGTAGGACGCCACAACGCCTGCCAGAAATAATAAATAATAAAAAATGGTATTTGCTAAGCACTTTTTGTTGAACTATGTCTTAAAGTGCCACAGTACAAACCAATATTTAAAACAATAAAAGGTTGGCCACTTAAACTAAGACTAAAACACCATCAGTGAAGCATAGGAAAGACAAAACCTCCAAAAAAGTTGCTTTTCAAACAGTGTGTCTCTGTATTTTAGTTATTTACAAGAAGTCCAAGGATTTCAGTGTGTTGATGTACTTTTTGAGCACATTCAACAATACCGCGATAATAACAACCGTGCTATGACTTTTTTATATTGTTAGACTTACTATGTTGTTATACTACTATAATGTTTTAATGTGGGGTTTTTTTTCTATCCGTACTGCAACCACATACTGTATTTTCCCCATCGGGTTATAAATAAATTATATCCTATCCTTCTACTCACCCTTGGAAGACACCTAAGAGATGTGGGAACAGACAGATTCATGCTATTGTTATGTTTTTCGTCTTTGCCATCATTTGATACACTTCTACAAAAAAAAAAAAAAGCTAAGAAAAAAGCAAAATACTCATGGAGTCAATACATTTTGGATTTGTAGGCATTTTCAAGATTATTTTTGGTTAAACTACAAATTGTACCACTTTTGGTATGTTGCACTACATCAGACCTGGGCAAAATACGGCCCGTGATTAAGATTTACAGTCTGCCCCGCCAAACGTTCTACGTCATTTTTTTTTTTAGACCTTTAACATCAAAACTGTAGCTGCCATTATGATGTGCGGTACTGTTTTTAAATGACAGTAAGTCTTGAACTACAAAAAGTACTTCAATGGTTTAAATGTGCACATTTCAGTGTTCTAGGAGTTATTGCGGTGTGTGTGTGTGTGTGTGTGTGTGTGTGTGTGTTTTATATTTGCATAGTATGTATGTATTATTAATGTTGTAAATACAAACCTTAATATACAGGTAAAAGCCAGTAAATTAGAATATTTTGAAAAACTTGATTTATTTCAGTAATTGCATTCAAAAGGTGTAACTTGTACATTATATTTATTCATTGCACACAGACTGATGCATTCAAATGTTTATTTCATTTAATTTTGATGATTTGAAGTGGCAACAAATGAAAATCCAAAATTCCGTGTGTCACAAAATGAGAATATTACTTAAGGCTAATACAAAAAAGGGATTTTTAGAAATGTTGGCCAACTGAAAAGTAT
>NC_084549.2:69725000-69727500 GCF_033978685.3 Nerophis lumbriciformis | reverse complement strand
TTTCTTTTTTTGTGTAGAAAATCAGCAGACCACGCTCATAGGCTGCTATAAAACCTTAGCTCATTGTACAAATTAATTTAGAACGCATTCAAACATGAAAGCTCCATCATTTCCTGTCATTCGTTTGCTGATCAAAGAGAGCCCACTGCTCGGAATCTGCCAGCTGGATTAGGGTGGGCTTGAACGTGGCCTCGCGAGTACTGGTGTCGACAGTGCATAAGCAAACATGATTATCAGACCGCCAATTACCAGGAACTCCTCAGACTAATGGTAGATGGAGAGCAGGTTGTCAGACTGATATTACACGACATATTGTATCAGAATGCATAATTATGGGAAGCGACAAACTCCATATATAGCTATTTTCAGGAATGAATCCAAAAGGGAAATTGTACAACCGTATGACTTGATTATTTTTTCCCAAGTCCAGCTATCAGGGCTTTATTACATCATGACAAATTAGCAAAGTGCTCTGGGAGTTAAACAGCCATTTTCCCACCGCCATTAATAAAGCGATTGTGCCGATCGTAATGGGTATTCATTGGGGGTGAAAACGCCATAGCCAATTGGCCCAAAGACCCTAATAGGACACATTTGATGGCATTAAGACTTTGATTTAGACTGCAGTGAGAAATGTATAATTGAATATTATGTCATGGAAGAATGAGTACGTCGCCCGGACACATCGTTAGGAACACCTTAGACAGTCTTAAATGATCTAAAAGTGAGAAATTGACGATTAATGGTATACCATTTTGCTACAATTTAAAATAAGTCCCACAATAGGGTGTTGGCAGAATGTTGGACCAAATCCAGTCTTGATGCTGGAATGTGGACAGTTTTAATGGGGCTCAGCTTTGCAAAACCAACTTCTCTAAACCTGATGGTACTTGCTTGTGTGTATTTGGGATCTGCATTAGTCCTGAAGATGTGAAAACAAACAGTGGAGGAATTGCAGAGATATTTAAAACACAATCTTGCCTTCCTGTCTACTTGCTCCAAACGGTCCGTTTTGAAATTTGTCAGTTCTGTGATGTTTTTCAGAACCGTGATGTCTGCGGATATATATATGTATATATATATATATATATATATATATATATATATATATATATATATATATATATATATATATATATATATATATATATATATATATATATATATATATATATATATATATATATATATATATATATATATATATATATATATATATATATATATATATATATATATATGTGTGTATGTATGTATGTATGTATGTATGTATGTATGTATATATATACATATATATATATACGTATATGTATATATACAGTATATATATTGTGCATATAGATATATTGTGTGTGTGTGTGTGTGTATATATATATATGTATATATGTATGTATATATATATATATATATATATATATATATATATATATATATATATATATATATATATATATATATATATATACACAGTATATATATATATATACACACAGTATGTATATGTGTATATGTATGTACATATATATGTACATATATGTGTATATGTATCTATATGTACAATAATGTGTATGTATCTATATGTACATATATATTTATGTGTATGTATATGTACATATATATGTATGTATGTATTTGTTTATATGTGTATATTTATATATATATCACCCCTATTTTAGCGTCCCTTCACTGGCTCCCTGTGCGTTACCGAATACATTTTAAACTCCTTTTATTTGTTTTTAAATGTCTAAACAACCTCGCGCCAACCTATCTCTCCGACCTCCTTCAGCCTTACTGCCCCACCCGATCCTTAAGATCAGCCGATCAGCTGCTGTTGACGGTCCCCGACACAAGGCTGAAGCTTAGAGGTGACAGAGCTTTCGCCGTTGCTGCTCCCAAGCTCTGGAACGACCTACCCCTGAGTGTTAGACAAGCCTCCTCTCTTCCTGTTTTTAAATCTCTCTTAAAAACATACTTTTATTCCATGGCTTTTAACACTGAGTGATATCCATCCTGCAATGGCGCCCCATAATACACCTGCTGTGATCCTGTTTTTATGTTTTTATGTTTTTATTAATTCTATTTTAATTATTTATTTTTTTATCGTGTTCTGTTTGTGTTGTGTTGTGTTTGCTCGGTACTCGTTTTATCTTTTAACCTGTTCATTGTACAGCACTTTGGCTACCCCTGTGGTAAATTTTAAATGTGCTCTATAAATAAAGTTGATTTGATTTGATATATATATATATATATATATATATATATATATATATATATATATATATATATATATATATATATATATATATATATATATATATATATATATATATATATATATATATATATATATATATATATATGCACAGTATATATATACTGTATATATATATGTATGTATGTATGTGTATAAGTATGGGAAACCTGCGAAACAGGCTTGTAGGGATGATATAGCCTCTTGTGTTTTTACCTGACCTCACGTATATTCCGCTCTACCCCGGTA